>NC_080866.1:900000-1187709 GCF_030435755.1 Ochotona princeps | reverse complement strand
TCTGTCTTCTGAATCCTAAGTTCGAAATGATGAGCTTTGAGTTCTGAATTCTGCATTGAATACTGAGTTCTGAGTTCTGACTTCAGAATTCTGAGCACTGAGATCTGTATTATGAGCTCTGAAAGCTGAGTTCTGAGTTCTAAATTATAAGTTCTGAATTCAGACTTCTGATTGCTGAGTTTTGAAACCTGCCTTCTGAGTTCCAAAATCTGAGTTCTTGAGTTCTAACTTCTGAATTCTGAGTCCGGATCTCCCAATTCTGCGTTTTGATGTCTGAGGTCTGAATTGAGGGTTGCGAAATCTGATTCTGAATACGGATTCTTCGTTCTGCATTCTGCATGCTGCATTCTGAGTTCTGAGTTTCTAGTTCTCAACACTGAGTTCTGATTTTTGAGTTTTGAGTTCCGGGTTGGGAATTGTGGTTCTGAATACTGAGCTCTAATTTCTGAACTCTGCGTTCTGAATTTAGAATTCTGAGTTCTGCATTCAGATTCTGATTTCTGAGTGCTACATTCTAAATTCTGAATTGTAACATCTGAGTTCTGAGTACTACGTTCTAAGGGCTGAGTTCTGAATTGGAAATTCTGAGTTCTGCGTTCTGAGTTCTGAACACTAAGCTGTGAATTCTGAATTCAGAATTCGAGTTTGGGAATTCTGAGTTCTGTATTCTGATATCTGCATTCTGAGATTTGAGTTTGAAGCTGTACATTCTGAGTGCTCAATTTCGAATACTGAATTTGGAGTTCTAATTTCTGAGTTCTGAATTAAGAGTTCTGAGTTCTGAATTCTGACTTGTGATTTCTGAGTTCTGAATTCCGCATTGATTACTGAGTTCCGATTTCTGAGTCCTGAATTCTGAATTGTGATCACAGAGTTCTGAGTTCTGTCTTCTGAATCCTAAGTTCGAAATGATGAGCTTTGAGTTCTGAATTCTGCATTGAATACTGAGTTCTGAGTTCTGACTTCAGAATTCTGAGCTCTGAGATCTGTATTATGAGCTCTGAAAGCTGAGTTCTGAGTTCTAAATTATAAGTTCTGAATTCAGACTTCTGATTGCTGAGTTTTGAAACCTGCCTTCTGAGTTCCAAAATCTGAGTTCTGAGTTCTAACTTCTGAATTCTGAGTCCGGATCTCTGAATTCTGCGTTTTGATGTCTGAGGTCTGAATTGAGGGTTGCGAAATCTGATTCTGAATACGGATTCTTCGTTCTGCATTCTGCATTCTGAGTTCTGAGTTTCTAGTTCTCAACACTGAGTTCTGATTTTTGAGTTTTGAGTTCCGGGTTGGGAATTGTGGTTCTGAATACTGAGCTCTAATTTCTGAACTCTGCGTTCTGAATTTAGAATTCTGAGTTCTGCATTCAGATTCTGATTTCTGAGTGCTACATTCTAAATTCTGAATTGTAACATCTGAGTTCTGAGTACTACGTTCTAAGGGCTGAGTTCTGAATTGGAAATTCTGAGTTCTGCGTTCTGAGTTCTGAACACTAAGCTGTGAATTCTGAATTCAGAATTCGAGTTTGGGAATTCTGAGTTCTGTATTCTGATATCTGCATTCTGAGATTTGAGTTTGAAGCTGTACATTCTGAGTGCTCAATTTCGAATACTGAATTTGGAGTTCTAATTTCTGAGTTCTGAATTAAGAGTTCTGAGTTCTGAATTCTGACTTGTGATTTCTGAGTTCTGAATTCCGCATTGATTACTGAGTTCTGAATTCTGAGTCCTGAATTCTGAATTGTGATCACAGAGTTCTGAGTTCTGTCTTCTGAATCCTAAGTTCGAAATGATGAGCTTTGAGTTCTGAATTCTGTATTGAATACTGAGTTCTGAGTTCTGACTTCAGAATTCTGAGCACTGAGATCTGTATTATGAGCTCTGAAAGCTGAGTTCTGAGTTCTAAATTATAAGTTCTGAGTTCAGACTTCTGATTGCTGAGTTTTGAAACCTGCCTTCTGAGTTCCAAAATCTGAGTTCTGAGTTCTAACTTCTGAATTCTGAGTCCGGATCTCTGAATTCTGCGTTTTGATGTCTGAGGTCTGAATTGAGGGTTGCGAAATCTGATTCTGAATACGGATTCTTCGTTCTGCATTCTGCATTCTGAGTTCTGAGTTTCTAGTTCTCAACACTGAGTTCTGATTTTTGAGTTTTGAGTTCCGGGTTGGGAATTGTGGTTCTGAATACTGAGCTCTAATTTCTGAACTCTGCGTTCTGAATTTAGAATTCTGAGTTCTGCATTCAGATTCTGATTTCTGAGTGCTACATTCTAAATTCTGAATTGTAACATCTGAGTTCTGAGTACTACGTTCTAAGGGCTGAGTTCTGAATTGGAAATTCTGAGTTCTGCGTTCTGAGTTCTGAACACTAAGCTGTGAATTCTGAATTCAGAATTCGAGTTTGGGAATTCTGAGTTCTGTATTCTGATATCTGCATTCTGAGATTTGAGTTTGAAGCTGTACATTCTGAGTGCTCAATTTCGAATACTGAATTTGGAGTTCTAATTTCTGAGTTCTGAATTAAGAGTTCTGAGTTCTGAATTCTGACTTGTGATTTCTGAGTTCTGAATTCCGCATTGATTACTGAGTTCCGATTTCTGAGTCCTGAATTCTGAATTGTGATCACAGAGTTCTGAGTTCTGTCTTCTGAATCCTAAGTTCGAAATGATGAGCTTTGAGTTCTGAATTCTGTATTGAATACTGAGTTCTGAGTTCTGACTTCAGAATTCTGAGCACTGAGATCTGCATTATGAGCTCTGAAAGCTGAGTTCTGAGTTCTAAATTATAAGTTCTGAGTTCAGACTTCTGATTGCTGAGTTTTGAAACCTGCCTTCTGAGTTCCAAAATCTGAGTTCTGAGTTCTAACTTCTGAATTCTGAGTCCGGATCTCTGAATTCTGCGTTTTGATGTCTGAGGTCTGAATTGAGGGTTGCGAAATCTGATTCTGAATACGGATTCTTCGTTCTGCATTCTGCATGCTGCATTCTGAGTTCTGAGTTTCTAGTTCTCAACACTGAGTTCTGATTTTTGAGTTTTGAGTTCCGGGTTGGGAATTGTGGTTCTGAATACTGAGCTCTAATTTCTGAACTCTGCGTTCTGAATTTAGAATTCTGAGTTCTGCATTCAGATTCTGATTTCTGAGTGCTACATTCTAAAGTCTGAATTGTAACATCTGAGTTCTGAGTACTACGTTCTAAGGGCTCAGTTCTGAATTGGAAATTCTGAGTTCTGCGTTCTGAGTTCTGAACACTAAGCTGTGAATTCTGAATTCAGAATTCGAGTTTGGGAATTCTGAGTTCTGTATTCTGATATCTGCATTCTGAGATTTGAGTTTGAAGCTGTACATTCTGAGTGCTCAATTTCGAATACTGAATTTGGAGTTCTAATTTCTGAGTTCTGAATTAAGAGTTCTGAGTTCTGAATTCTGACTTGTGATTTCTGAGTTCTGAATTCCGCATTGATTACTGAGTTCCGATTTCTGAGTCCTGAATTCTGAATTGTGATCACAGAGTTCTGAGTTCTGTCTTCTGAATCCTAAGTTCGAAATGATGAGCTTTGAGTTCTGAATTCTGTATTGAATACTGAGTTCTGAGTTCTGACTTCAGAATTCTGAGCACTGAGATCTGTATTATGAGCTCTGAAAGCTGAGTTCTGAGTTCTAAATTATAAGTTCTGAATTCAGACTTCTGATTGCTGAGTTTTGAAACCTGCCTTCTGAGTTCCAAAATCTGAGTTCTGAGTTCTAACTTCTGAATTCTGAGTCCGGATCTCTGAATTCTGCGTTTTGATGTCTGAGGTCTGAATTGAGGGTTGCGAAATCTGATTCTGAATACGGATTCTTCGTTCTGCATTCTGCATTCTGAGTTCTGAGTTTCTAGTTCTCAACACTGAGCTCTGATTTTTGAGTTTTGAGTTCCGGGTTGGGAATTGTGGTTCTGAATACTGAGCTCTAATTTCTGAACTCTGCGTTCTGAATTTAGAATTCTGAGTTCTACATTCAGATTCTGATTTCTGAGTGCTACATTCTAAATTCTGAATTGTAACATCTGAGTTCTGAGTACTACGTTCTAAGGGCTGAGTTCTGAATTGGAAATTCTGAGTTCTGCGTTCTGAGTTCTGAACACTAAGCTGTGAATTCTGAATTCAGAATTCGAGTTTGGGAATTCTGAGTTCTGTATTCTGATATCTGCATTCTGAGATTTGAGTTTGAAGCTGTACATTCTGAGTGCTCAATTTCGAATACTGAATTTGGAGTTCTAATTTCTGAGTTCTGAATTAAGAGTTCTGAGTTCTGAATTCTGACTTGTGATTTCTGAGTTCTGAATTCCGCATTGATTACTGAGTTCCGATTTCTGAGTCCTGAATTCTGAATTGTGATCACAGAGTTCTGAGTTCTGTCTTCTGAATCCTAAGTTCGAAATGATGAGCTTTGAGTTCTGAATTCTGCATTGAATACTGAGTTCTGAGTTCTGACTTCAGAATTCTGAGCACTGAGATCTGTATTATGAGCTCTGAAAGCTGAGTTCTGAGTTCTAAATTATAAGTTCTGAATTCAGACTTCTGATTGCTGAGTTTTGAAACCTGCCTTCTGAGTTCCAAAATCTGAGTTCTGAGTTCTAACTTCTGAATTCTGAGTCCGGATCTCCCAATTCTGCGTTTTGATGTCTGAGGTCTGAATTGAGGGTTGCGAAATCTGATTCTGAATACGGATTCTTCGTTCTGCATTCTGCATGCTGCATTCTGAGTTCTGAGTTTCTAGTTCTCAACACTGAGTTCTGATTTTTGAGTTTTGAGTTCCGGGTTGGGAATTGTGGTTCTGAATACTGAGCTCTAATTTCTGAACTCTGCGTTCTGAATTTAGAATTCTGAGTTCTGCATTCAGATTCTGATTTCTGAGTGCTACATTCTAAATTCTGAATTGTAACATCTGAGTTCTGAGTACTACGTTCTAAGGGCTGAGTTCTGAATTGGAAATTCTGAGTTCTGCGTTCTGAGTTCTGAACACTAAGCTGTGAATTCTGAATTCAGAATTCGAGTTTGGGAATTCTGAGTTCTGTATTCTGATATCTGCATTCTGAGATTTGAGTTTGAAGCTGTACATTCTGAGTGCTCAATTTCGAATACTGAATTTGGAGTTCTAATTTCTGAGTTCTGAATTAAGAGTTCTGAGTTCTGAATTCTGACTTGTGATTTCTGAGTTCTGAATTCCGCATTGATTACTGAGTTCCGATTTCTGAGTCCTGAATTCTGAATTGTGATCACAGAGTTCTGAGTTCTGTCTTCTGAATCCTAAGTTCGAAATGATGAGCTTTGAGTTCTGAATTCTGTATTGAATACTGAGTTCTGAGTTCTGACTTCAGAATTCTGAGCACTGAGATCTGTATTATGAGCTCTGAAAGCTGAGTTCTGAGTTCTAAATTATAAGTTCTGAGTTCAGACTTCTGATTGCTGAGTTTTGAAACCTGCCTTCTGAGTTCCAAAATCTGAGTTCTGAGTTCTAACTTCTGAATTCTGAGTCCGGATCTCTGAATTCTGCGTTTTGATGTCTGAGGTCTGAATTGAGGGTTGCGAAATCTGATTCTGAATACGGATTCTTCGTTCTGCATTCTGCATTCTGAGTTCTGAGTTTCTAGTTCTCAACACTGAGTTCTGATTTTTGAGTTTTGAGTTCCGGGTTGGGAATTGTGGTTCTGAATACTGAGCTCTAATTTCTGAACTCTGCGTTCTGAATTTAGAATTCTGAGTTCTGCATTCAGATTCTGATTTCTGAGTGCTACATTCTAAATTCTGAATTGTAACATCTGAGTTCTGAGTACTACGTTCTAAGGGCTGAGTTCTGAATTGGAAATTCTGAGTTCTGCGTTCTGAGTTCTGAACACTAAGCTGTGAATTCTGAATTCAGAATTCGAGTTTGGGAATTCTGAGTTCTGTATTCTGATATCTGCATTCTGAGATTTGAGTTTGAAGCTGTACATTCTGAGTGCTCAATTTCGAATACTGAATTTGGAGTTCTAATTTCTGAGTTCTGAATTAAGAGTTCTGAGTTCTGAATTCTGACTTGTGATTTCTGAGTTCTGAATTCCGCATTGATTACTGAGTTCCGATTTCTGAGTCCTGAATTCTGAATTGTGATCACAGAGTTCTGAGTTCTGTCTTCTGAATCCTAAGTTCGAAATGATGAGCTTTGAGTTCTGAATTCTGCATTGAATACTGAGTTCTGAGTTCTGACTTCAGAATTCTGAGCACTGAGATCTGTATTATGAGCTCTGAAAGCTGAGTTCTGAGTTCTAAATTATAAGTTCTGAATTCAGACTTCTGATTGCTGAGTTTTGAAACCTGCCTTCTGAGTTCCAAAATCTGAGTTCTGAGTTCTAACTTCTGAATTCTGAGTCCGGATCTCCCAATTCTGCGTTTTGATGTCTGAGGTCTGAATTGAGGGTTGCGAAATCTGATTCTGAATACGGATTCTTCGTTCTGCATTCTGCATGCTGCATTCTGAGTTCTGAGTTTCTAGTTCTCAACACTGAGTTCTGATTTTTGAGTTTTGAGTTCCGGGTTGGGAATTGTGGTTCTGAATACTGAGCTCTAATTTCTGAACTCTGCGTTCTGAATTTAGAATTCTGAGTTCTGCATTCAGATTCTGATTTCTGAGTGCTACATTCTAAATTCTGAATTGTAACATCTGAGTTCTGAGTACTACGTTCTAAGGGCTGAGTTCTGAATTGGAAATTCTGAGTTCTGCGTTCTGAGTTCTGAACACTAAGCTGTGAATTCTGAATTCAGAATTCGAGTTTGGGAATTCTGAGTTCTGTATTCTGATATCTGCATTCTGAGATTTGAGTTTGAAGCTGTACATTCTGAGTGCTCAATTTCGAATACTGAATTTGGAGTTCTAATTTCTGAGTTCTGAATTAAGAGTTCTGAGTTCTGAATTCTGACTTGTGATTTCTGAGTTCTGAATTCCGCATTGATTACTGAGTTCCGATTTCTGAGTCCTGAATTCTGAATTGTGATCACAGAGTTCTGAGTTCTGTCTTCTGAATCCTAAGTTCGAAATGATGAGCTTTGAGTTCTGAATTCTGTATTGAATACTGAGTTCTGAGTTCTGACTTCAGAATTCTGAGCACTGAGATCTGTATTATGAGCTCTGAAAGCTGAGTTCTGAGTTCTAAATTATAAGTTCTGAATTCAGACTTCTGATTGCTGAGTTTTGAAACCTGCCTTCTGAGTTCCAAAATCTGAGTTCTGAGTTCTAACTTCTGAATTCTGAGTCCGGATCTCCCAATTCTGCGTTTTGATGTCTGAGGTCTGAATTGAGGGTTGCGAAATCTGATTCTGAATACGGATTCTTCGTTCTGCATTCTGCATTCTGAGTTCTGAGTTTCTAGTTCTCAACACTGAGTTCTGATTTTTGAGTTTTGAGTTCCGGGTTGGGAATTGTGGTTCTGAATACTGAGCTCTAATTTCTGAACTCTGCGTTCTGAATTTAGAATTCTGAGTTCTGCATTCAGATTCTGATTTCTGAGTGCTACATTCTAAATTCTGAATTGTAACATCTGAGTTCTGAGTACTACGTTCTAAGGGCTGAGTTCTGAATTGGAAATTCTGAGTTCTGCGTTCTGAGTTCTGAACACTAAGCTGTGAATTCTGAATTCAGAATTCGAGTTTGGGAATTCTGAGTTCTGTATTCTGATATCTGCATTCTGAGATTTGAGTTTGAAGCTGTACATTCTGAGTGCTCAATTTCGAATACTGAATTTGGAGTTCTAATTTCTGAGTTCTGAATTAAGAGTTCTGAGTTCTGAATTCTGACTTGTGATTTCTGAGTTCTGAATTCCGCATTGATTACTGAGTTCCGATTTCTGAGTCCTGAATTCTGAATTGTGATCACAGAGTTCTGAGTTCTGTCTTCTGAATCCTAAGTTCGAAATGATGAGCTTTGAGTTCTGAATTCTGTATTGAATACTGAGTTCTGAGTTCTGACTTCAGAATTCTGAGCACTGAGATCTGTATTATGAGCTCTGAAAGCTGAGTTCTGAGTTCTAAATTATAAGTTCTGAGTTCAGACTTCTGATTGCTGAGTTTTGAAACCTGCCTTCTGAGTTCCAAAATCTGAGTTCTGAGTTCTAACTTCTGAATTCTGAGTCCGGATCTCTGAATTCTGCGTTTTGATGTCTGAGGTCTGAATTGAGGGTTGCGAAATCTGATTCTGAATACGGATTCTTCGTTCTGCATGCTGAATTCTGAGTTCTGAGTTTCTAGTTCTCAACACTGAGTTCTGATTTTTGAGTTTTGAGTTCCGGGTTGGGAATTGTGGTTCTGAATACTGAGCTCTAATTTCTGAACTCTGCGTTCTGAATTTAGAATTCTGAGTTCTGCATTCAGATTCTGATTTCTGAGTGCTACATTCTAAAGTCTGAATTGTAACATCTGAGTTCTGAGTACTACGTTCTAAGGGCTGAGTTCTGAATTGGAAATTCTGAGTTCTGCGTTCTGAGTTCTGAACACTAAGCTGTGAATTCTGAATTCAGAATTCGAGTTTGGGAATTCTGAGTTCTGTATTCTGATATCTGCATTCTGAGATTTGAGTTTGAAGCTGTACATTCTGAGTGCTCAATTTCGAATACTGAATTTGGAGTTCTAATTTCTGAGTTCTGAATTAAGAGTTCTGAGTTCTCAATTCTGACTTGTGATTTCTGAGTTCTGAATTCCGCATTGATTACTGAGTTCCGATTTCTGAGTCCTGAATTCTGAATTGTGATCACAGAGTTCTGAGTTCTGTCTTCTGAATCCTAAGTTCGAAATGATGAGCTTTGAGTTCTGAATTCTGCATTGAATACTGAGTTCTGAGTTCTGACTTCAGAATTCTGAGCACTGAGATCTGTATTATGAGCTCTGAAAGCTGAGTTCTGAGTTCTAAATTATAAGTTCTGAATTCAGACTTCTGATTGCTGAGTTTTGAAACCTGCCTTCTGAGTTCCAAAATCTGAGTTCTGAGTTCTAACTTCTGAATTCTGAGTCTGGATCTCCCAATTCTGCGTTTTGATGTCTGAGGTCTGAATTGAGGGTTGCGAAATCTGATTCTGAATACGGATTCTTCGTTCTGCATTCTGCATGCTGCATTCTGAGTTCTGAGTTTCTAGTTCTCAACACTGAGTTCTGATTTTTGAGTTTTGAGTTCCGGGTTGGGAATTGTGGTTCTGAATACTGAGCTCTAATTTCTGAACTCTGCGTTCTGAATTTAGAATTCTGAGTTCTGCATTCAGATTCTGATTTCTGAGTGCTACATTCTAAATTCTGAATTGTAACATCTGAGTTCTGAGTACTACGTTCTAAGGGCTGAGTTCTGAATTGGAAATTCTGAGTTCTGCGTTCTGAGTTCTGAACACTAAGCTGTGAATTCTGAATTCAGAATTCGAGTTTGGGAATTCTGAGTTCTGTATTCTGATATCTGCATTCTGAGATTTGAGTTTGAAGCTGTACATTCTGAGTGCTCAATTTCGAATACTGAATTTGGAGTTCTAATTTCTGAGTTCTGAATTAAGAGTTCTGAGTTCTGAATTCTGACTTGTGATTTCTGAGTTCTGAATTCCGCATTGATTACTGAGTTCCGATTTCTGAGTCCTGAATTCTGAATTGTGATCACAGAGTTCTGAGTTCTGTCTTCTGAATCCTAAGTTCGAAATGATGAGCTTTGAGTTCTGAATTCTGTATTGAATACTGAGTTCTGAGTTCTGACTTCAGAATTCTGAGCACTGAGATCTGTATTATGAGCTCTGAAAGCTGAGTTCTGAGTTCTAAATTATAAGTTCTGAGTTCAGACTTCTGATTGCTGAGTTTTGAAACCTGCCTTCTGAGTTCCAAAATCTGAGTTCTGAGTTCTAACTTCTGAATTCTGAGTCCGGATCTCTGAATTCTGCGTTTTGATGTCTGAGGTCTGAATTGAGGGTTGCGAAATCTGATTCTGAATACGGATTCTTCGTTCTGCATGCTGAATTCTGAGTTCTGAGTTTCTAGTTCTCAACACTGAGTTCTGATTTTTGAGTTTTGAGTTCCGGGTTGGGAATTGTGGTTCTGAATACTGAGCTCTAATTTCTGAACTCTGCGTTCTGAATTTAGAATTCTGAGTTCTGCATTCAGATTCTGATTTCTGAGTGCTACATTCTAAATTCTGAATTGTAACATCTGAGTTCTGAGTACTACGTTCTAAGGGCTGAGTTCTGAATTGGAAATTCTGAGTTCTGCGTTCTGAGTTCTGAACACTAAGCTGTGAATTCTGAATTCAGAATTCGAGTTTGGGAATTCTGAGTTCTGTATTCTGATATCTGCATTCTGAGATTTGAGTTTGAAGCTGTACATTCTGAGTGCTCAATTTCGAATACTGAATTTGGAGTTCTAATTTCTGAGTTCTGAATTAAGAGTTCTGAGTTCTGAATTCTGACTTGTGATTTCTGAGTTCTGAATTCCGCATTGATTACTGAGTTCCGATTTCTGAGTCCTGAATTCTGAATTGTGATCACAGAGTTCTGAGTTCTGTCTTCTGAATCCTAAGTTCGAAATGATGAGCTTTGAGTTCTGAATTCTGCATTGAATACTGAGTTCTGAGTTCTGACTTCAGAATTCTGAGCACTGAGATCTGTATTATGAGCTCTGAAAGCTGAGTTCTGAGTTCTAAATTATAAGTTCTGAATTCAGACTTCTGATTGCTGAGTTTTGAAACCTGCCTTCTGAGTTCCAAAATCTGAGTTCTGAGTTCTAACTTCTGAATTCTGAGTCCGGATCTCTGAATTCTGCGTTTTGATGTCTGAGGTCTGAATTGAGGGTTGCGAAATCTGATTCTGAATACGGATTCTTCGTTCTGCATTCTGCATTCTGAGTTCTGAGTTTCTAGTTCTCAACACTGAGTTCTGATTTTTGAGTTTTGAGTTCCGGGTTGGGAATTGTGGTTCTGAATACTGAGCTCTAATTTCTGAACTCTGCGTTCTGAATTTAGAATTCTGAGTTCTGCATTCAGATTCTGATTTCTGAGTGCTACATTCTAAATTCTGAATTGTAACATCTGAGTTCTGAGTACTACGTTCTAAGGGCTGAGTTCTGAATTGGAAATTCTGAGTTCTGCGTTCTGAGTTCTGAACACTAAGCTGTGAATTCTGAATTCAGAATTCGAGTTTGGGAATTCTGAGTTCTGTATTCTGATATCTGCATTCTGAGATTTGAGTTTGAAGCTGTACATTCTGAGTGCTCAATTTCGAATACTGAATTTGGAGTTCTAATTTCTGAGTTCTGAATTAAGAGTTCTGAGTTCTCAATTCTGACTTGTGATTTCTGAGTTCTGAATTCCGCATTGATTACTGAGTTCCGATTTCTGAGTCCTGAATTCTGAATTGTGATCACAGAGTTCTGAGTTCTGTCTTCTGAATCCTAAGTTCGAAATGATGAGCTTTGAGTTCTGAATTCTGCATTGAATACTGAGTTCTGAGTTCTGACTTCAGAATTCTGAGCACTGAGATCTGTATTATGAGCTCTGAAAGCTGAGTTCTGAGTTCTAAATTATAAGTTCTGAATTCAGACTTCTGATTGCTGAGTTTTGAAACCTGCCTTCTGAGTTCCAAAATCTGAGTTCTGAGTTCTAACTTCTGAATTCTGAGTCCGGATCTCCCAATTCTGCGTTTTGATGTCTGAGGTCTGAATTGAGGGTTGCGAAATCTGATTCTGAATACGGATTCTTCGTTCTGCATTCTGCATGCTGCATTCTGAGTTCTGAGTTTCTAGTTCTCAACACTGAGTTCTGATTTTTGAGTTTTGAGTTCCGGGTTGGGAATTGTGGTTCTGAATACTGAGCTCTAATTTCTGAACTCTGCGTTCTGAATTTAGAATTCTGAGTTCTGCATTCAGATTCTGATTTCTGAGTGCTACATTCTAAATTCTGAATTGTAACATCTGAGTTCTGAGTACTACGTTCTAAGGGCTGAGTTCTGAATTGGAAATTCTGAGTTCTGCGTTCTGAGTTCTGAACACTAAGCTGTGAATTCTGAATTCAGAATTCGAGTTTGGGAATTCTGAGTTCTGTATTCTGATATCTGCATTCTGAGATTTGAGTTTGAAGCTGTACATTCTGAGTGCTCAATTTCGAATACTGAATTTGGAGTTCTAATTTCTGAGTTCTGAATTAAGAGTTCTGAGTTCTGAATTCTGACTTGTGATTTCTGAGTTCTGAATTCCGCATTGATTACTGAGTTCCGATTTCTGAGTCCTGAATTCTGAATTGTGATCACAGAGTTCTGAGTTCTGTCTTCTGAATCCTAAGTTTGAAATGATGAGCTTTGAGTTCTGAATTCTGTATTGAATACTGAGTTCTGAGTTCTGACTTCAGAATTCTGAGCACTGAGATCTGTATTATGAGCTCTGAAAGCTGAGTTCTGAGTTCTAAATTATAAGTTCTGAGTTCAGACTTCTGATTGCTGAGTTTTGAAACCTGCCTTCTGAGTTCCAAAATCTGAGTTCTGAGTTCTAACTTCTGAATTCTGAGTCCGGATCTCTGAATTCTGCGTTTTGATGTCTGAGGTCTGAATTGAGGGTTGCGAAATCTGATTCTGAATACGGATTCTTCGTTCTGCATTCTGCATTCTGAGTTCTGAGTTTCTAGTTCTCAACACTGAGTTCTGATTTTTGAGTTTTGAGTTCCGGGTTGGGAATTGTGGTTCTGAATACTGAGCTCTAATTTCTGAACTCTGCGTTCTGAATTTAGAATTCTGAGTTCTGCATTCAGATTCTGATTTCTGAGTGCTACATTCTAAATTCTGAATTGTAACATCTGAGTTCTGAGTACTACGTTCTAAGGGCTGAGTTCTGAATTGGAAATTCTGAGTTCTGCGTTCTGAGTTCTGAACACTAAGCTGTGAATTCTGAATTCAGAATTCGAGTTTGGGAATTCTGAGTTCTGTATTCTGATATCTGCATTCCGAGATTTGAGTTTGAAGCTGTACATTCTGAGTGCTCAATTTCGAATACTGAATTTGGAGTTCTAATTTCTGAGTTCTGAATTAAGAGTTCTGAGTTCTGAATTCTGACTTGTGATTTCTGAGTTCTGAATTCCGCATTGATTACTGAGTTCCGATTTCTGAGTCCTGAATTCTGAATTGTGATCACAGAGTTCTGAGTTCTGTCTTCTGAATCCTAAGTTCGAAATGATGAGCTTTGAGTTCTGAATTCTGTATTGAATACTGAGTTCTGAGTTCTGACTTCAGAATTCTGAGCACTGAGATCTGTATTATGAGCTCTGAAAGCTGAGTTCTGAGTTCTAAATTATAAGTTCTGAGTTCAGACTTCTGATTGCTGAGTTTTGAAACCTGCCTTCTGAGTTCCAAAATCTGAGTTCTGAGTTCTAACTTCTGAATTCTGAGTCCGGATCTCTGAATTCTGCGTTTTGATGTCTGAGGTCTGAATTGAGGGTTGCGAAATCTGATTCTGAATACGGATTCTTCGTTCTGCATGCTGAATTCTGAGTTCTGAGTTTCTAGTTCTCAACACTGAGTTCTGATTTTTGAGTTTTGAGTTCCGGGTTGGGAATTGTGGTTCTGAATACTGAGCTCTAATTTCTGAACTCTGCGTTCTGAATTTAGAATTCTGAGTTCTGCATTCAGATTCTGATTTCTGAGTGCTACATTCTAAATTCTGAATTGTAACATCTGAGTTCTGAGTACTACGTTCTAAGGGCTGAGTTCTGAATTGGAAATTCTGAGTTCTGCGTTCTGAGTTCTGAACACTAAGCTGTGAATTCTGAATTCAGAATTCGAGTTTGGGAATTCTGAGTTCTGTATTCTGATATCTGCATTCTGAGATTTGAGTTTGAAGCTGTACATTCTGAGTGCTCAATTTCGAATACTGAATTTGGAGTTCTAATTTCTGAGTTCTGAATTAAGAGTTCTGAGTTCTGAATTCTGACTTGTGATTTCTGAGTTCTGAATTCCGCATTGATTACTGAGTTCCGATTTCTGAGTCCTGAATTCTGAATTGTGATCACAGAGTTCTGAGTTCTGTCTTCTGAATCCTAAGTTCGAAATGATGAGCTTTGAGTTCTGAATTCTGCACTGAATACTGAGTTCTGAGTTCTGACTTCAGAATTCTGAGCACTGAGATCTGTATTATGAGCTCTGAAAGCTGAGTTCTGAGTTCTAAATTATAAGTTCTGAATTCAGACTTCTGATTGCTGAGTTTTGAAACCTGCCTTCTGAGTTCCAAAATCTGAGTTCTGAGTTCTAACTTCTGAATTCTGAGTCCGGATCTCTGAATTCTGCGTTTTGATGTCTGAGGTCTGAATTGAGGGTTGCGAAATCTGATTCTGAATACGGATTCTTCGTTCTGCATTCTGCATTCTGAGTTCTGAGTTTCTAGTTCTCAACACTGAGCTCTGATTTTTGAGTTTTGAGTTCCGGGTTGGGAATTGTGGTTCTGAATACTGAGCTCTAATTTCTGAACTCTGCGTTCTGAATTTAGAATTCTGAGTTCTGCATTCAGATTCTGATTTCTGAGTGCTACATTCTAAATTCTGAATTGTAACATCTGAGTTCTGAGTACTACGTTCTAAGGGCTCAGTTCTGAATTGGAAATTCTGAGTTCTGCGTTCTGAGTTCTGAACACTAAGCTGTGAATTCTGAATTCAGAATTCGAGTTTGGGAATTCTGAGTTCTGTATTCTGATATCTGCATTCTGAGATTTGAGTTTGAAGCTGTACATTCTGAGTGCTCAATTTCGAATACTGAATTTGGAGTTCTAATTTCTGAGTTCTGAATTAAGAGTTCTGAGTTCTCAATTCTGACTTGTGATTTCTGAGTTCTGAATTCCGCATTGATTACTGAGTTCCGATTTCTGAGTCCTGAATTCTGAATTGTGATCACAGAGTTCTGAGTTCTGTCTTCTGAATCCTAAGTTCGAAATGATGAGCTTTGAGTTCTGAATTCTGTATTGAATACTGAGTTCTGAGTTCTGACTTCAGAATTCTGAGCACTGAGATCTGTATTATGAGCTCTGAAAGCTGAGTTCTGAGTTCTAAATTATAAGTTCTGAATTCAGACTTCTGATTGCTGAGTTTTGAAACCTGCCTTCTGAGTTCCAAAATCTGAGTTCTGAGTTCTAACTTCTGAATTCTGAGTCCGGATCTCTGAATTCTGCGTTTTGATGTCTGAGGTCTGAATTGAGGGTTGCGAAATCTGATTCTGAATACGGATTCTTCGTTCTGCATTCTGCATTCTGAGTTCTGAGTTTCTAGTTCTCAACACTGAGTTCTGATTTTTGAGTTTTGAGTTCCGGGTTGGGAATTGTGGTTCTGAATACTGAGCTCTAATTTCTGAACTCTGCGTTCTGAATTTAGAATTCTGAGTTCTGCATTCAGATTCTGATTTCTGAGTGCTACATTCTAAATTCTGAATTGTAACATCTGAGTTCTGAGTACTACGTTCTAAGGGCTGAGTTCTGAATTGGAAATTCTGAGTTCTGCGTTCTGAGTTCTGAACACTAAGCTGTGAATTCTGAATTCAGAATTCGAGTTTGGGAATTCTGAGTTCTGTATTCTGATATCTGCATTCTGAGATTTGAGTTTGAAGCTGTACATTCTGAGTGCTCAATTTCGAATACTGAATTTGGAGTTCTAATTTCTGAGTTCTGAATTAAGAGTTCTGAGTTCTCAATTCTGACTTGTGATTTCTGAGTTCTGAATTCCGCATTGATTACTGAGTTCCGATTTCTGAGTCCTGAATTCTGAATTGTGATCACAGAGTTCTGAGTTCTGTCTTCTGAATCCTAAGTTTGAAATGATGAGCTTTGAGTTCTGAATTCTGTATTGAATACTGAGTTCTGAGTTCTGACTTCAGAATTCTGAGCACTGAGATCTGTATTATGAGCTCTGAAAGCTGAGTTCTGAGTTCTAAATTATAAGTTCTGAATTCAGACTTCTGATTGCTGAGTTTTGAAACCTGCCTTCTGAGTTCCAAAATCTGAGTTCTGAGTTCTAACTTCTGAATTCTGAGTCCGGATCTCTGAATTCTGCGTTTTGATGTCTGAGGTCTGAATTGAGGGTTGCGAAATCTGATTCTGAATACGGATTCTTCGTTCTGCATTCTGCATTCTGAGTTCTGAGTTTCTAGTTCTCAACACTGAGTTCTGATTTTTGAGTTTTGAGTTCCGGGTTGGGAATTGTGGTTCTGAATACTGAGCTCTAATTTCTGAACTCTGCGTTCTGAATTTAGAATTCTGAGTTCTGCATTCAGATTCTGATTTCTGAGTGCTACATTCTAAAGTCTGAATTGTAACATCTGAGTTCTGAGTACTACGTTCTAAGGGCTGAGTTCTGAATTGGAAATTCTGAGTTCTGCGTTCTGAGTTCTGAACACTAAGCTGTGAATTCTGAATTCAGAATTCGAGTTTGGGAATTCTGAGTTCTGTATTCTGATATCTGCATTCTGAGATTTGAGTTTGAAGCTGTACATTCTGAGTGCTCAATTTCGAATACTGAATTTGGAGTTCTAATTTCTGAGTTCTGAATTAAGAGTTCTGAGTTCTGAATTCTGACTTGTGATTTCTGAGTTCTGAATTCCGCATTGATTACTGAGTTCCGATTTCTGAGTCCTGAATTCTGAATTGTGATCACAGAGTTCTGAGTTCTGTCTTCTGAATCCTAAGTTCGAAATGATGAGCTTTGAGTTCTGAATTCTGCACTGAATACTGAGTTCTGAGTTCTGACTTCAGAATTCTGAGCACTGAGATCTGTATTATGAGCTCTGAAAGCTGAGTTCTGAGTTCTAAATTATAAGTTCTGAATTCAGACTTCTGATTGCTGAGTTTTGAAACCTGCCTTCTGAGTTCCAAAATCTGAGTTCTGAGTTCTAACTTCTGAATTCTGAGTCCGGATCTCTGAATTCTGCGTTTTGATGTCTGAGGTCTGAATTGAGGGTTGCGAAATCTGATTCTGAATACGGATTCTTCGTTCTGCATTCTGCATTCTGAGTTCTGAGTTTCTAGTTCTCAACACTGAGCTCTGATTTTTGAGTTTTGAGTTCCGGGTTGGGAATTGTGGTTCTGAATACTGAGCTCTAATTTCTGAACTCTGCGTTCTGAATTTAGAATTCTGAGTTCTGCATTCAGATTCTGATTTCTGAGTGCTACATTCTAAATTCTGAATTGTAACATCTGAGTTCTGAGTACTACGTTCTAAGGGCTCAGTTCTGAATTGGAAATTCTGAGTTCTGCGTTCTGAGTTCTGAACACTAAGCTGTGAATTCTGAATTCAGAATTCGAGTTTGGGAATTCTGAGTTCTGTATTCTGATATCTGCATTCTGAGATTTGAGTTTGAAGCTGTACATTCTGAGTGCTCAATTTCGAATACTGAATTTGGAGTTCTAATTTCTGAGTTCTGAATTAAGAGTTCTGAGTTCTGAATTCTGACTTGTGATTTCTGAGTTCTGAATTCCGCATTGATTACTGAGTTCCGATTTCTGAGTCCTGAATTCTGAATTGTGATCACAGAGTTCTGAGTTCTGTCTTCTGAATCCTAAGTTCGAAATGATGAGCTTTGAGTTCTGAATTCTGTATTGAATACTGAGTTCTGAGTTCTGACTTCAGAATTCTGAGCACTGAGATCTGTATTATGAGCTCTGAAAGCTGAGTTCTGAGTTCTAAATTATAAGTTCTGAATTCAGACTTCTGATTGCTGAGTTTTGAAACCTGCCTTCTGAGTTCCAAAATCTGAGTTCTGAGTTCTAACTTCTGAATTCTGAGTCCGGATCTCTGAATTCTGCGTTTTGATGTCTGAGGTCTGAATTGAGGGTTGCGAAATCTGATTCTGAATACGGATTCTTCGTTCTGCATTCTGCATTCTGAGTTCTGAGTTTCTAGTTCTCAACACTGAGTTCTGATTTTTGAGTTTTGAGTTCCGGGTTGGGAATTGTGGTTCTGAATACTGAGCTCTAATTTCTGAACTCTGCGTTCTGAATTTAGAATTCTGAGTTCTGCATTCAGATTCTGATTTCTGAGTGCTACATTCTAAATTCTGAATTGTAACATCTGAGTTCTGAGTACTACGTTCTAAGGGCTGAGTTCTGAATTGGAAATTCTGAGTTCTGCGTTCTGAGTTCTGAACACTAAGCTGTGAATTCTGAATTCAGAATTCGAGTTTGGGAATTCTGAGTTCTGTATTCTGATATCTGCATTCTGAGATTTGAGTTTGAAGCTGTACATTCTGAGTGCTCAATTTCGAATACTGAATTTGGAGTTCTAATTTCTGAGTTCTGAATTAAGAGTTCTGAGTTCTCAATTCTGACTTGTGATTTCTGAGTTCTGAATTCCGCATTGATTACTGAGTTCCGATTTCTGAGTCCTGAATTCTGAATTGTGATCACAGAGTTCTGAGTTCTGTCTTCTGAATCCTAAGTTTGAAATGATGAGCTTTGAGTTCTGAATTCTGTATTGAATACTGAGTTCTGAGTTCTGACTTCAGAATTCTGAGCACTGAGATCTGTATTATGAGCTCTGAAAGCTGAGTTCTGAGTTCTAAATTATAAGTTCTGAATTCAGACTTCTGATTGCTGAGTTTTGAAACCTGCCTTCTGAGTTCCAAAATCTGAGTTCTGAGTTCTAACTTCTGAATTCTGAGTCCGGATCTCTGAATTCTGCGTTTTGATGTCTGAGGTCTGAATTGAGGGTTGCGAAATCTGATTCTGAATACGGATTCTTCGTTCTGCATTCTGCATTCTGAGTTCTGAGTTTCTAGTTCTCAACACTGAGTTCTGATTTTTGAGTTTTGAGTTCCGGGTTGGGAATTGTGGTTCTGAATACTGAGCTCTAATTTCTGAACTCTGCGTTCTGAATTTAGAATTCTGAGTTCTGCATTCAGATTCTGATTTCTGAGTGCTACATTCTAAAGTCTGAATTGTAACATCTGAGTTCTGAGTACTACGTTCTAAGGGCTGAGTTCTGAATTGGAAATTCTGAGTTCTGCGTTCTGAGTTCTGAACACTAAGCTGTGAATTCTGAATTCAGAATTCGAGTTTGGGAATTCTGAGTTCTGTATTCTGATATCTGCATTCTGAGATTTGAGTTTGAAGCTGTACATTCTGAGTGCTCAATTTCGAATACTGAATTTGGAGTTCTAATTTCTGAGTTCTGAATTAAGAGTTCTGAGTTCTGAATTCTGACTTGTGATTTCTGAGTTCTGAATTCCGCATTGATTACTGAGTTCCGATTTCTGAGTCCTGAATTCTGAATTGTGATCACAGAGTTCTGAGTTCTGTCTTCTGAATCCTAAGTTCGAAATGATGAGCTTTGAGTTCTGAATTCTGTATTGAATACTGAGTTCTGAGTTCTGACTTCAGAATTCTGAGCACTGAGATCTGTATTATGAGCTCTGAAAGCTGAGTTCTGAGTTCTAAATTATAAGTTCTGAATTCAGACTTCTGATTGCTGAGTTTTGAAACCTGCCTTCTGAGTTCCAAAATCTGAGTTCTGAGTTCTAACTTCTGAATTCTGAGTCCGGATCTCTGAATTCTGCGTTTTGATGTCTGAGGTCTGAATTGAGGGTTGCGAAATCTGATTCTGAATACGGATTCTTCGTTCTGCATTCTGCATTCTGAGTTCTGAGTTTCTAGTTCTCAACACTGAGTTCTGATTTTTGAGTTTTGAGTTCCGGGTTGGGAATTGTGGTTCTGAATACTGAGCTCTAATTTCTGAACTCTGCGTTCTGAATTTAGAATTCTGAGTTCTGCATTCAGATTCTGATTTCTGAGTGCTACATTCTAAATTCTGAATTGTAACATCTGAGTTCTGAGTACTACGTTCTAAGGGCTGAGTTCTGAATTGGAAATTCTGAGTTCTGCGTTCTGAGTTCTGAACACTAAGCTGTGAATTCTGAATTCAGAATTCGAGTTTGGGAATTCTGAGTTCTGTATTCTGATATCTGCATTCTGAGATTTGAGTTTGAAGCTGTACATTCTGAGTGCTCAATTTCGAATACTGAATTTGGAGTTCTAATTTCTGAGTTCTGAATTAAGAGTTCTGAGTTCTCAATTCTGACTTGTGATTTCTGAGTTCTGAATTCCGCATTGATTACTGAGTTCCGATTTCTGAGTCCTGAATTCTGAATTGTGATCACAGAGTTCTGAGTTCTGTCTTCTGAATCCTAAGTTTGAAATGATGAGCTTTGAGTTCTGAATTCTGTATTGAATACTGAGTTCTGAGTTCTGACTTCAGAATTCTGAGCACTGAGATCTGTATTATGAGCTCTGAAAGCTGAGTTCTGAGTTCTAAATTATAAGTTCTGAATTCAGACTTCTGATTGCTGAGTTTTGAAACCTGCCTTCTGAGTTCCAAAATCTGAGTTCTGAGTTCTAACTTCTGAATTCTGAGTCCGGATCTCTGAATTCTGCGTTTTGATGTCTGAGGTCTGAATTGAGGGTTGCGAAATCTGATTCTGAATACGGATTCTTCGTTCTGCATTCTGCATTCTGAGTTCTGAGTTTCTAGTTCTCAACACTGAGTTCTGATTTTTGAGTTTTGAGTTCCGGGTTGGGAATTGTGGTTCTGAATACTGAGCTCTAATTTCTGAACTCTGCGTTCTGAATTTAGAATTCTGAGTTCTGCATTCAGATTCTGATTTCTGAGTGCTACATTCTAAAGTCTGAATTGTAACATCTGAGTTCTGAGTACTACGTTCTAAGGGCTGAGTTCTGAATTGGAAATTCTGAGTTCTGCGTTCTGAGTTCTGAACACTAAGCTGTGAATTCTGAATTCAGAATTCGAGTTTGGGAATTCTGAGTTCTGTATTCTGATATCTGCATTCTGAGATTTGAGTTTGAAGCTGTACATTCTGAGTGCTCAATTTCGAATACTGAATTTGGAGTTCTAATTTCTGAGTTCTGAATTAAGAGTTCTGAGTTCTCAATTCTGACTTGTGATTTCTGAGTTCTGAATTCCGCATTGATTACTGAGTTCCGATTTCTGAGTCCTGAATTCTGAATTGTGATCACAGAGTTCTGAGTTCTGTCTTCTGAATCCTAAGTTCGAAATGATGAGCTTTGAGTTCTGAATTCTGTATTGAATACTGAGTTCTGAGTTCTGACTTCAGAATTCTGAGCACTGAGATCTGTATTATGAGCTCTGAAAGCTGAGTTCTGAGTTCTAAATTATAAGTTCTGAATTCAGACTTCTGATTGCTGAGTTTTGAAACCTGCCTTCTGAGTTCCAAAATCTGAGTTCTGAGTTCTAACTTCTGAATTCTGAGTCTGGATCTCTGAATTCTGCGTTTTGATGTCTGAGGTCTGAATTGAGGGTTGCGAAATCTGATTCTGAATACGGATTCTTCGTTCTGCATTCTGCATTCTGAGTTCTGAGTTTCTAGTTCTCAACACTGAGTTCTGATTTTTGAGTTTTGAGTTCCGGGTTGGGAATTGTGGTTCTGAATACTGAGCTCTAATTTCTGAACTCTGCGTTCTGAATTTAGAATTCTGAGTTCTGCATTCAGATTCTGATTTCTGAGTGCTACATTCTAAATTCTGAATTGTAACATCTGAGTTCTGAGTACTACGTTCTAAGGGCTGAGTTCTGAATTGGAAATTCTGAGTTCTGCGTTCTGAGTTCTGAACACTAAGCTGTGAATTCTGAATTCAGAATTCGAGTTTGGGAATTCTGAGTTCTGTATTCTGATATCTGCATTCTGAGATTTGAGTTTGAAGCTGTACATTCTGAGTGCTCAATTTCGAATACTGAATTTGGAGTTCTAATTTCTGAGTTCTGAATTAAGAGTTCTGAGTTCTGAATTCTGACTTGTGATTTCTGAGTTCTGAATTCCGCATTGATTACTGAGTTCCGATTTCTGAGTCCTGAATTCTGAATTGTGATCACAGAGTTCTGAGTTCTGTCTTCTGAATCCTAAGTTCGAAATGATGAGCTTTGAGTTCTGAATTCTGTATTGAATACTGAGTTCTGAGTTCTGACTTCAGAATTCTGAGCACTGAGATCTGTATTATGAGCTCTGAAAGCTGAGTTCTGAGTTCTAAATTATAAGTTCTGAGTTCAGACTTCTGATTGCTGAGTTTTGAAACCTGCCTTCTGAGTTCCAAAATCTGAGTTCTGAGTTCTAACTTCTGAATTCTGAGTCCGGATCTCTGAATTCTGCGTTTTGATGTCTGAGGTCTGAATTGAGGGTTGCGAAATCTGATTCTGAATACGGATTCTTCGTTCTGCATTCTGCATTCTGAGTTCTGAGTTTCTAGTTCTCAACACTGAGTTCTGATTTTTGAGTTTTGAGTTCCGGGTTGGGAATTGTGGTTCTGAATACTGAGCTCTAATTTCTGAACTCTGCGTTCTGAATTTAGAATTCTGAGTTCTGCATTCAGATTCTGATTTCTGAGTGCTACATTCTAAATTCTGAATTGTAACATCTGAGTTCTGAGTACTACGTTCTAAGGGCTGAGTTCTGAATTGGAAATTCTGAGTTCTGCGTTCTGAGTCCTGAACACTAAGCTGTGAATTCTGAATTCTGAATTCGAGTTTGGGAATTCTGAGTTCTGTATTCTGATATCTGCATTCTGAGATTTGAGTTTGAAGCTGTACATTCTGAGTGCTCAATTTCGAATACTGAATTTGGAGTTCTAATTTCTGAGTTCTGAATTAAGAGTTCTGAGTTCTGAATTCTGACTTGTGATTTCTGAGTTCTGAATTCCGCATTGATTACTGAGTTCCGATTTCTGAGTCCTGAATTCTGAATTGTGATCACAGAGTTCTGAGTTCTGTCTTCTGAATCCTAAGTTCGAAATGATGAGCTTTGAGTTCTGAATTCTGTATTGAATACTGAGTTCTGAGTTCTGACTTCAGAATTCTGAGCACTGAGATCTGTATTATGAGCTCTGAAAGCTGAGTTCTGAGTTCTAAATTATAAGTTCTGAATTCAGACTTCTGATTGCTGAGTTTTGAAACCTGCCTTCTGAGTTCCAAAATCTGAGTTCTGAGTTCTAACTTCTGAATTCTGAGTCCGGATCTCTGAATTCTGCGTTTTGATGTCTGAGGTCTGAATTGAGGGTTGCGAAATCTGATTCTGAATACGGATTCTTCGTTCTGCATTCTGCATTCTGAGTTCTGAGTTTCTAGTTCTCAACACTGAGTTCTGATTTTTGAGTTTTGAGTTCCGGGTTGGGAATTGTGGTTCTGAATACTGAGCTCTAATTTCTGAACTCTGCGTTCTGAATTTAGAATTCTGAGTTCTGCATTCAGATTCTGATTTCTGAGTGCTACATTCTAAATTCTGAATTGTAACATCTGAGTTCTGAGTACTACGTTCTAAGGGCTGAGTTCTGAATTGGAAATTCTGAGTTCTGCGTTCTGAGTTCTGAACACTAAGCTGTGAATTCTGAATTCAGAATTCGAGTTTGGGAATTCTGAGTTCTGTATTCTGATATCTGCATTCTGAGATTTGAGTTTGAAGCTGTACATTCTGAGTGCTCAATTTCGAATACTGAATTTGGAGTTCTAATTTCTGAGTTCTGAATTAAGAGTTCTGAGTTCTGAATTCTGACTTGTGATTTCTGAGTTCTGAATTCCGCATTGATTACTGAGTTCCGATTTCTGAGTCCTGAATTCTGAATTGTGATCACAGAGTTCTGAGTTCTGTCTTCTGAATCCTAAGTTCGAAATGATGAGCTTTGAGTTCTGAATTCTGCATTGAATACTGAGTTCTGAGTTCTGACTTCAGAATTCTGAGCACTGAGATCTGTATTATGAGCTCTGAAAGCTGAGTTCTGAGTTCTAAATTATAAGTTCTGAATTCAGACTTCTGATTGCTGAGTTTTGAAACCTGCCTTCTGAGTTCCAAAATCTGAGTTCTGAGTTCTAACTTCTGAATTCTGAGTCCGGATCTCTGAATTCTGCGTTTTGATGTCTGAGGTCTGAATTGAGGGTTGCGAAATCTGATTCTGAATACGGATTCTTCGTTCTGCATGCTGAATTCTGAGTTCTGAGTTTCTAGTTCTCAACACTGAGTTCTGATTTTTGAGTTTTGAGTTCCGGGTTGGGAATTGTGGTTCTGAATACTGAGCTCTAATTTCTGAACTCTGCGTTCTGAATTTAGAATTCTGAGTTCTGCATTCAGATTCTGATTTCTGAGTGCTACATTCTAAATTCTGAATTGTAACATCTGAGTTCTGAGTACTACGTTCTAAGGGCTGAGTTCTGAATTGGAAATTCTGAGTTCTGCGTTCTGAGTTCTGAACACTAAGCTGTGAATTCTGAATTCAGAATTCGAGTTTGGGAATTCTGAGTTCTGTATTCTGATATCTGCATTCTGAGATTTGAGTTTGAAGCTGTACATTCTGAGTGCTCAATTTCGAATACTGAATTTGGAGTTCTAATTTCTGAGTTCTGAATTAAGAGTTCTGAGTTCTGAATTCTGACTTGTGATTTCTGAGTTCTGAATTCCGCATTGATTACTGAGTTCCGATTTCTGAGTCCTGAATTCTGAATTGTGATCACAGAGTTCTGAGTTCTGTCTTCTGAATCCTAAGTTCGAAATGATGAGCTTTGAGTTCTGAATTCTGTATTGAATACTGAGTTCTGAGTTCTGACTTCAGAATTCTGAGCACTGAGATCTGTATTATGAGCTCTGAAAGCTGAGTTCTGAGTTCTAAATTATAAGTTCTGAATTCAGACTTCTGATTGCTGAGTTTTGAAACCTGCCTTCTGAGTTCCAAAATCTGAGTTCTGAGTTCTAACTTCTGAATTCTGAGTCCGGATCTCTGAATTCTGCGTTTTGATGTCTGAGGTCTGAATTGAGGGTTGCGAAATCTGATTCTGAATACGGATTCTTCGTTCTGCATGCTGAATTCTGAGTTCTGAGTTTCTAGTTCTCAACACTGAGTTCTGATTTTTGAGTTTTGAGTTCCGGGTTGGGAATTGTGGTTCTGAATACTGAGCTCTAATTTCTGAACTCTGCGTTCTGAATTTAGAATTCTGAGTTCTGCATTCAGATTCTGATTTCTGAGTGCTACATTCTAAATTCTGAATTGTAACATCTGAGTTCTGAGTACTACGTTCTAAGGGCTGAGTTCTGAATTGGAAATTCTGAGTTCTGCGTTCTGAGTTCTGAACACTAAGCTGTGAATTCTGAATTCAGAATTCGAGTTTGGGAATTCTGAGTTCTGTATTCTGATATCTGCATTCTGAGATTTGAGTTTGAAGCTGTACATTCTGAGTGCTCAATTTCGAATACTGAATTTGGAGTTCTAATTTCTGAGTTCTGAATTAAGAGTTCTGAGTTCTGAATTCTGACTTGTGATTTCTGAGTTCTGAATTCCGCATTGATTACTGAGTTCCGATTTCTGAGTCCTGAATTCTGAATTGTGATCACAGAGTTCTGAGTTCTGTCTTCTGAATCCTAAGTTTGAAATGATGAGCTTTGAGTTCTGAATTCTGTATTGAATACTGAGTTCTGAGTTCTGACTTCAGAATTCTGAGCACTGAGATCTGTATTATGAGCTCTGAAAGCTGAGTTCTGAGTTCTAAATTATAAGTTCTGAGTTCAGACTTCTGATTGCTGAGTTTTGAAACCTGCCTTCTGAGTTCCAAAATCTGAGTTCTGAGTTCTAACTTCTGAATTCTGAGTCCGGATCTCTGAATTCTGCGTTTTGATGTCTGAGGTCTGAATTGAGGGTTGCGAAATCTGATTCTGAATACGGATTCTTCGTTCTGCATTCTGCATTCTGAGTTCTGAGTTTCTAGTTCTCAACACTGAGTTCTGATTTTTGAGTTTTGAGTTCCGGGTTGGGAATTGTGGTTCTGAATACTGAGCTCTAATTTCTGAACTCTGCGTTCTGAATTTAGAATTCTGAGTTCTGCATTCAGATTCTGATTTCTGAGTGCTACATTCTAAATTCTGAATTGTAACATCTGAGTTCTGAGTACTACGTTCTAAGGGCTGAGTTCTGAATTGGAAATTCTGAGTTCTGCGTTCTGAGTTCTGAACACTAAGCTGTGAATTCTGAATTCAGAATTCGAGTTTGGGAATTCTGAGTTCTGTATTCTGATATCTGCATTCTGAGATTTGAGTTTGAAGCTGTACATTCTGAGTGCTCAATTTCGAATACTGAATTTGGAGTTCTAATTTCTGAGTTCTGAATTAAGAGTTCTGAGTTCTGAATTCTGACTTGTGATTTCTGAGTTCTGAATTCCGCATTGATTACTGAGTTCCGATTTCTGAGTCCTGAATTCTGAATTGTGATCACAGAGTTCTGAGTTCTGTCTTCTGAATCCTAAGTTCGAAATGATGAGCTTTGAGTTCTGAATTCTGCATTGAATACTGAGTTCTGAGTTCTGACTTCAGAATTCTGAGCACTGAGATCTGTATTATGAGCTCTGAAAGCTGAGTTCTGAGTTCTAAATTATAAGTTCTGAATTCAGACTTCTGATTGCTGAGTTTTGAAACCTGCCTTCTGAGTTCCAAAATCTGAGTTCTGAGTTCTAACTTCTGAATTCTGAGTCCGGATCTCTGAATTCTGCGTTTTGATGTCTGAGGTCTGAATTGAGGGTTGCGAAATCTGATTCTGAATACGGATTCTTCGTTCCACATTCTGCATTCTGCGTTCTGAGTTTCTAGTTCTCAACACTGAGTTCTGATTTTTGAGTTTTGAGTTCCGGGTTGGGAATTGTGGTTCTGAATACTGAGCTCTAATTTCTGAACTCTGCGTTCTGAATTTAGAATTCTGAGTTCTGCATTCAGATTCTGATTTCTGAGTGCTACATTCTAAAGTCTGAATTGTAACATCTGAGTTCTGAATACTACGTTCTAAGGGCTGAGTTCTGAATTGGAAATTCTGAGTTCTGCGTTCTGAGTTCTGAACACTAAGCTGTGAATTCTGAATTCAGAATTCGAGTTTGGGAATTCTGAGTTCTGTATTCTGATATCTGCATTCTGAGATTTGAGTTTGAAGCTGTACATTCTGAGTGCTCAATTTCGAATACTGAATTTGGAGTTCTAATTTCTGAGTTCTGAATTAAGAGTTCTGAGTTCTGAATTCTGACTTGTGATTTCTGAGTTCTGAATTCCGCATTGATTACTGAGTTCCGATTTCTGAGTCCTGAATTCTGAATTGTGATCACAGAGTTCTGAGTTCTGTCTTCTGAATCCTAAGTTCGAAATGATGAGCTTTGAGTTCTGAATTCTGCATTGAATACTGAGTTCTGAGTTCTGACTTCAGAATTCTGAGCACTGAGATCTGTATTATGAGCTCTGAAAGCTGAGTTCTGAGTTCTAAATTATAAGTTCTGAATTCAGACTTCTGATTGCTGAGTTTTGAAACCTGCCTTCTGAGTTCCAAAATCTGAGTTCTGAGTTCTAACTTCTGAATTCTGAGTCCGGATCTCCCAATTCTGCGTTTTGATGTCTGAGGTCTGAATTGAGGGTTGCGAAACCTGATTCTGAATACGGATTCTTCGTTCTGCATGCTGAAGTCTGAGTTCTGAGTTTCTAGTTCTCAACACTGAGTTCTGATTTTTGAGTTTTGAGTTCTGGGTTGGGAATTGTGGTTCTGAATACTGAGCTCTAATTTCTGAACTCTGCGTTCTGAATTTAGAATTCTGAGTTCTGCATTCAGATTCTGATTTCTGAGTGCTACATTCTAAATTCTGAATTGTAACATCTGAGTTCTGAGTACTACGTTCTAAGGGCTGAGTTCTGAATTGGAAATTCTGAGTTCTGCGTTCTGAGTTCTGAACACTAAGCTGTGAATTCTGAATTCAGAATTCGAGTTTGGGAATTCTGAGTTCTGTATTCTGATATCTGCATTCTGAGATTTGAGTTTGAAGCTGTACATTCTGAGTGCTCAATTTCGAATACTGAATTTGGAGTTCTAATTTCTGAGTTCTGAATTAAGAGTTCTGAGTTCTCAATTCTGACTTGTGATTTCTGAGTTCTGAATTCCGCATTGATTACTGAGTTCCGATTTCTGAGTCCTGAATTCTGAATTGTGATCACAGAGTTCTGAGTTCTGTCTTCTGAATCCTAAGTTCGAAATGATGAGCTTTCAGTTCTGAATTCTGCATTGAATACTGAGTTCTGAGTTCTGACTTCAGAATTCTGAGCACTGAGATCTGTATTATGAGCTCTGAAAGCTGAGTTCTGAGTTCTAAATTATAAGTTCTGAATTCAGACTTCTGATTGCTGAGTTTTGAAACCTGCCTTCTGAGTTCCAAAGTCTGAGTTCTGAGTTCTAACTTCTGAATTCTGAGTCCGGATCTCTGAATTCTGCGTTTTGATGTCTGAGGTCTGAATTGAGGGTTGCGAAATCTGATTCTGAATACGGATTCTTCGTTCTGCATGCTGAATTCTGAGTTCTGAGTTTCTAGTTCTCAACACTGAGTTCTGATTTTTGAGTTTTGAGTTCCGGGTTGGGAATTGTGGTTCTGAATACTGAGCTCTAATTTCTGAACTCTGCGTTCTGAATTTAGAATTCTGAGTTCTGCATTCAGATTCTGATTTCTGAGTGCTACATTCTAAATTCTGAATTGTAACATCTGAGTTCTGAGTACTACGTTCTAAGGGCTGAGTTCTGAATTGGAAATTCTGAGTTCTGCGTTCTGAGTTCTGAACACTAAGCTGTGAATTCTGAATTCAGAATTCGAGTTTGGGAATTCTGAGTTCTGTATTCTGATATCTGCATTCTGAGATTTGAGTTTGAAGCTGTACATTCTGAGTGCTCAATTTCGAATACTGAATTTGGAGTTCTAATTTCTGAGTTCTGAATTAAGAGTTCTGAGTTCTGAATTCTGACTTGTGATTTCTGAGTTCTGAATTCCGCATTGATTACTGAGTTCCGATTTCTGAGTCCTGAATTCTGAATTGTGATCACAGAGTTCTGAGTTCTGTCTTCTGAATCCTAAGTTCGAAATGATGAGCTTTGAGTTCTGAATTCTGTATTGAATACTGAGTTCTGAGTTCTGACTTCAGAATTCTGAGCACTGAGATCTGTATTATGAGCTCTGAAAGCTGAGTTCTGAGTTCTAAATTATAAGTTCTGAGTTCAGACTTCTGATTGCTGAGTTTTGAAACCTGCCTTCTGAGTTCCAAAATCTGAGTTCTG
Organism: Ochotona princeps; assembly: GCF_030435755.1. Lineage (NCBI taxonomy): Eukaryota > Metazoa > Chordata > Mammalia > Lagomorpha > Ochotonidae > Ochotona > Ochotona princeps. Next base: position 1,158,605 of record NC_080866.1, on the reverse strand, counting down.
AGTTCTAACTTCTGAATTCTGAGTCCGGATCTCTGAATTCTGCGTTTTGATGTCTGAGGTCTGAATTGAGGGTTGCGAAACCTGATTCTGAATACGGATTCTTCGTTCTGCATGCTGAATTCTGAGTTCTGAGTTTCTAGTTCTCAACACTGAGTTCTGATTTTTGAGTTTTGAGTTCCGGGTTGGGAATTGTGGTTCTGAATACTGAGCTCTAATTTCTGAACTCTGCGTTCTGAATTTAGAATTCTGAGTTCTGCATTCAGATTCTGATTTCTGAGTGCTACATTCTAAATTCTGAATTGTAACATCTGAGTTCTGAGTACTACGTTCTAAGGGCTGAGTTCTGAATTGGAAATTCTGAGTTCTGCGTTCTGAGTCCTGAACACTAAGCTGTGAATTCTGAATTCAGAATTCGAGTTTGGGAATTCTGAGTTCTGTATTCTGATATCTGCATTCTGAGATTTGAGTTTGAAGCTGTACATTCTGAGTGCTCAATTTCGAATACTGAATTTGGAGTTCTAATTTCTGAGTTCTGAATTAAGAGTTCTGAGTTCTGAATTCTGACTTGTGATTTCTGAGTTCTGAATTCCGCATTGATTACTGAGTTCCGATTTCTGAGTCCTGAATTCTGAATTGTGATCACAGAGTTCTGAGTTCTGTCTTCTGAATCCTAAGTTCGAAATGATGAGCTTTGAGTTCTGAATTCTGCATTGAATACTGAGTTCTGAGTTCTGACTTCAGAATTCTGAGCACTGAGATCTGTATTATGAGCTCTGAAAGCTGAGTTCTGAGTTCTAAATTATAAGTTCTGAATTCAGACTTCTGATTGCTGAGTTTTGAAACCTGCCTTCTGAGTTCCAAAGTCTGAGTTCTGAGTTCTAACTTCTGAATTCTGAGTCCGGATCTCTGAATTCTGCGTTTTGATGTCTGAGGTCTGAATTGAGGGTTGCGAAATCTGATTCTGAATACGGATTCTTCGTTCTGCATTCTGCATTCTGAGTTCTGAGTTTCTAGTTCTCAACACTGAGTTCTGATTTTTGAGTTTTGAGTTCCGGGTTGGGAATTGTGGTTCTGAATACTGAGCTCTAATTTCTGAACTCTGCGTTCTGAATTTAGAATTCTGAGTTCTGCATTCAGATTCTGATTTCTGAGTGCTACATTCTAAAGTCTGAATTGTAACATCTGAGTTCTGAGTACTACGTTCTAAGGGCTGAGTTCTGAATTGGAAATTCTGAGTTCTGCGTTCTGAGTTCTGAACACTAAGCTGTGAATTCTGAATTCAGAATTCGAGTTTGGGAATTCTGAGTTCTGTATTCTGATATCTGCATTCTGAGATTTGAGTTTGAAGCTGTACATTCTGAGTGCTCAATTTCGAATACTGAATTTGGAGTTCTAATTTCTGAGTTCTGAATTAAGAGTTCTGAGTTCTGAATTCTGACTTGTGATTTCTGAGTTCTGAATTCCGCATTGATTACTGAGTTCCGATTTCTGAGTCCTGAATTCTGAATTGTGATCACAGAGTTCTGAGTTCTGTCTTCTGAATCCTAAGTTCGAAATGATGAGCTTTGAGTTCTGAATTCTGTATTGAATACTGAGTTCTGAGTTCTGACTTCAGAATTCTGAGCACTGAGATCTGTATTATGAGCTCTGAAAGCTGAGTTCTGAGTTCTAAATTATAAGTTCTGAGTTCAGACTTCTGATTGCTGAGTTTTGAAACCTGCCTTCTGAGTTCCAAAATCTGAGTTCTGAGTTCTAACTTCTGAATTCTGAGTCCGGATCTCTGAATTCTGCGTTTTGATGTCTGAGGTCTGAATTGAGGGTTGCGAAACCTGATTCTGAATACGGATTCTTCATTCTGCATGCTGAATTCTGAGTTCTGAGTTTCTAGTTCTCAACACTGAGTTCTGATTTTTGAGTTTTGAGTTCCGGGTTGGGAATTGTGGTTCTGAATACTGAGCTCTAATTTCTGAACTCTGCGTTCTGAATTTAGAATTCTGAGTTCTGCATTCAGATTCTGATTTCTGAGTGCTACATTCTAAATTCTGAATTGTAACATCTGAGTTCTGAGTACTACGTTCTAAGGGCTGAGTTCTGAATTGGAAATTCTGAGTTCTGCGTTCTGAGTCCTGAACACTAAGCTGTGAATTCTGAATTCAGAATTCGAGTTTGGGAATTCTGAGTTCTGTATTCTGATATCTGCATTCTGAGATTTGAGTTTGAAGCTGTACATTCTGAGTGCTCAATTTCGAATACTGAATTTGGAGTTCTAATTTCTGAGTTCTGAATTAAGAGTTCTGAGTTCTGAATTCTGAATTGTGATTTCTGAGTTCTGAATTCCGCATTGATTACTGAGTTCCGATTTCTGAGTCCTGAATTCTGAATTGTGATCACAGAGTTCTGAGTTCTGTCTTCTGAATCCTAAGTTCGAAATGATGAGCTTTGAGTTCTGAATTCTGCATTGAATACTGAGTTCTGAGTTCTGACTTCAGAATTCTGAGCACTGAGATCTGTATTATGAGCTCTGAAAGCTGAGTTCTGAGTTCTAAATTATAAGTTCTGAATTCAGACTTCTGATTGCTGAGTTTTGAAACCTGCCTTCTGAGTTCCAAAGTCTGAGTTCTGAGTTCTAACTTCTGAATTCTGAGTCCGGATCTCTGAATTCTGCGTTTTGATGTCTGAGGTCTGAATTGAGGGTTGCGAAATCTGATTCTGAATACGGATTCTTCGTTCTGCATTCTGCATTCTGAGTTCTGAGTTTCTAGTTCTCAACACTGAGTTCTGATTTTTGAGTTTTGAGTTCCGGGTTGGGAATTGTGGTTCTGAATACTGAGCTCTAATTTCTGAACTCTGCGTTCTGAATTTAGAATTCTGAGTTCTGCATTCAGATTCTGATTTCTGAGTGCTACATTCTAAAGTCTGAATTGTAACATCTGAGTTCTGAGTACTACGTTCTAAGGGCTGAGTTCTGAATTGGAAATTCTGAGTTCTGCGTTCTGAGTTCTGAACACTAAGCTGTGAATTCTGAATTCAGAATTCGAGTTTGGGAATTCTGAGTTCTGTATTCTGATATCTGCATTCTGAGATTTGAGTTTGAAGCTGTACATTCTGAGTGCTCAATTTCGAATACTGAATTTGGAGTTCTAATTTCTGAGTTCTGAATTAAGAGTTCTGAGTTCTCAATTCTGACTTGTGATTTCTGAGTTCTGAATTCCGCATTGATTACTGAGTTCCGATTTCTGAGTCCTGAATTCTGAATTGTGATCACAGAGTTCTGAGTTCTGTCTTCTGAATCCTAAGTTCGAAATGATGAGCTTTGAGTTCTGAATTCTGTATTGAATACTGAGTTCTGAGTTCTGACTTCAGAATTCTGAGCACTGAGATCTGTATTATGAGCTCTGAAAGCTGAGTTCTGAGTTCTAAATTATAAGTTCTGAATTCAGACTTCTGATTGCTGAGTTTTGAAACCTGCCTTCTGAGTTCCAAAATCTGAGTTCTGAGTTCTAACTTCTGAATTCTGAGTCCGGATCTCTGAATTCTGCGTTTTGATGTCTGAGGTCTGAATTGAGGGTTGCGAAATCTGATTCTGAATACGGATTCTTCGTTCTGCATTCTGCATGCTGAATTCTGAGTTCTGAGTTTCTAGTTCTCAACACTGAGTTCTGATTTTTGAGTTTTGAGTTCCGGGTTGGGAATTGTGGTTCTGAATACTGAGCTCTAATTTCTGAACTCTGCGTTCTGAATTTAGAATTCTGAGTTCTGCATTCAGATTCTGATTTCTGAGTGCTACATTCTAAATTCTGAATTGTAACATCTGAGTTCTGAGTACTACGTTCTAAGGGCTGAGTTCTGAATTGGAAATTCTGAGTTCTGCGTTCTGAGTCCTGAACACTAAGCTGTGAATTCTGAATTCAGAATTCGAGTTTGGGAATTCTGAGTTCTGTATTCTGACATCTGCATTCTGAGATTTGAGTTTGAAGCTGTACATTCTGAGTGCTCAATTTCGAATACTGAATTTGGAGTTCTAATTTCTGAGTTCTGAATTAAGAGTTCTGAGTTCTGAATTCTGAATTGTGATTTCTGAGTTCTGAATTCCGCATTGATTACTGAGTTCCGATTTCTGAGTCCTGAATTCTGAATTGTGATCACAGAGTTCTGAGTTCTGTCTTCTGAATCCTAAGTTCGAAATGATGAGCTTTGAGTTCTGAATTCTGCATTGAATACTGAGTTCTGAGTTCTGACTTCAGAATTCTGAGCACTGAGATCTGTATTATGAGCTCTGAAAGCTGAGTTCTGAGTTCTAAATTATAAGTTCTGAATTCAGACTTCTGATTGCTGAGTTTTGAAACCTGCCTTCTGAGTTCCAAAGTCTGAGTTCTGAGTTCTAACTTCTGAATTCTGAGTCCGGATCTCTGAATTCTGCGTTTTGATGTCTGAGGTCTGAATTGAGGGTTGCGAAATCTGATTCTGAATACGGATTCTTCGTTCTGCATTCTGCATGCTGAATTCTGAGTTTCTAGTTCTCAACACTGAGTTCTGATTTTTGAGTTTTGAGTTCCGGGTTGGGAATTGTGGTTCTGAATACTGAGCTCTAATTTCTGAACTCTGCGTTCTGAATTTAGAATTCTGAGTTCTGCATTCAGATTCTGATTTCTGAGTGCTACATTCTAAAGTCTGAATTGTAACATCTGAGTTCTGAGTACTACGTTCTAAGGGCTGAGTTCTGAATTGGAAATTCTGAGTTCTGCGTTCTGAGTTCTGAACACTAAGCTGTGAATTCTGAATTCAGAATTCGAGTTTGGGAATTCTGAGTTCTGTATTCTGATATCTGCATTCTGAGATTTGAGTTTGAAGCTGTACATTCTGAGTGCTCAATTTCGAATACTGAATTTGGAGTTCTAATTTCTGAGTTCTGAATTAAGAGTTCTGAGTTCTCAATTCTGACTTGTGATTTCTGAGTTCTGAATTCCGCATTGATTACTGAGTTCCGATTTCTGAGTCCTGAATTCTGAATTGTGATCACAGAGTTCTGAGTTCTGTCTTCTGAATCCTAAGTTCGAAATGATGAGCTTTGAGTTCTGAATTCTGTATTGAATACTGAGTTCTGAGTTCTGACTTCAGAATTCTGAGCACTGAGATCTGTATTATGAGCTCTGAAAGCTGAGTTCTGAGTTCTAAATTATAAGTTCTGAATTCAGACTTCTGATTGCTGAGTTTTGAAACCTGCCTTCTGAGTTCCAAAATCTGAGTTCTGAGTTCTAACTTCTGAATTCTGAGTCCGGATCTCTGAATTCTGCGTTTTGATGTCTGAGGTCTGAATTGAGGGTTGCGAAATCTGATTCTGAATACGGATTCTTCGTTCTGCATTCTGCATGCTGAATTCTGAGTTCTGAGTTTCTAGTTCTCAACACTGAGTTCTGATTTTTGAGTTTTGAGTTCCGGGTTGAGAATTGTGGTTCTGAATACTGAGCTCTAATTTCTGAACTCTGCGTTCTGAATTTAGAATTCTGAGTTCTGCATTCAGATTCTGATTTCTGAGTGCTACATTCTAAATTCTGAATTGTAACATCTGAGTTCTGAGTACTACGTTCTAAGGGCTGAGTTCTGAATTGGAAATTCTGAGTTCTGCGTTCTGAGTTCTGAACACTAAGCTGTGAATTCTGAATTCAGAATTCGAGTTTGGGAATTCTGAGTTCTGTATTCTGATATCTGCATTCTGAGATTTGAGTTTGAAGCTGTACATTCTGAGTGCTCAATTTCGAATACTGAATTTGGAGTTCTAATTTCTGAGTTCTGAATTAAGAGTTCTGAGTTCTGAATTCTGACTTGTGATTTCTGAGTTCTGAATTCCGCATTGATTACTGAGTTCCGATTTCTGAGTCCTGAATTCTGAATTGTGATCACAGAGTTCTGAGTTCTGTCTTCTGAATCCTAAGTTCGAAATGATGAGCTTTGAGTTCTGAATTCTGCATTGAATACTGAGTTCTGAGTTCTGACTTCAGAATTCTGAGCACTGAGATCTGTATTATGAGCTCTGAAAGCTGAGTTCTGAGTTCTAAATTATAAGTTCTGAATTCAGACTTCTGATTGCTGAGTTTTGAAACCTGCCTTCTGAGTTCCAAAGTCTGAGTTCTGAGTTCTAACTTCTGAATTCTGAGTCCGGATCTCTGAATTCTGCGTTTTGATGTCTGAGGTCTGAATTGAGGGTTGCGAAACCTGATTCTGAATACGGATTCTTCGTTCTGCATGCTGAATTCTGAGTTCTGAGTTTCTAGTTCTCAACACTGAGTTCTGATTTTTGAGTTTTGAGTTCCGGGTTGGGAATTGTGGTTCTGAATACTGAGCTCTAATTTCTGAACTCTGCGTTCTGAATTTAGAATTCTGAGTTCTGCATTCAGATTCTGATTTCTGAGTGCTACATTCTAAATTCTGAATTGTAACATCTGAGTTCTGAGTACTACGTTCTAAGGGCTCAGTTCTGAATTGGAAATTCTGAGTTCTGCGTTCTGAGTTCTGAACACTAAGCTGTGAATTCTGAATTCAGAATTCGAGTTTGGGAATTCTGAGTTCTGTATTCTGATATCTGCATTCTGAGATTTGAGTTTGAAGCTGTACATTCTGAGTGCTCAATTTCGAATACTGAATTTGGAGTTCTAATTTCTGAGTTCTGAATTAAGAGTTCTGAGTTCTCAATTCTGACTTGTGATTTCTGAGTTCTGAATTCCGCATTGATTACTGAGTTCCGATTTCTGAGTCCTGAATTCTGAATTGTGATCACAGAGTTCTGAGTTCTGTCTTCTGAATCCTAAGTTCGAAATGATGAGCTTTGAGTTCTGAATTCTGTATTGAATACTGAGTTCTGAGTTCTGACTTCAGAATTCTGAGCACTGAGATCTGTATTATGAGCTCTGAAAGCTGAGTTCTGAGTTCTAAATTATAAGTTCTGAATTCAGACTTCTGATTGCTGAGTTTTGAAACCTGCCTTCTGAGTTCCAAAATCTGAGTTCTGAGTTCTAACTTCTGAATTCTGAGTCCGGATCTCTGAATTCTGCGTTTTGATGTCTGAGGTCTGAATTGAGGGTTGCGAAATCTGATTCTGAATACGGATTCTTCGTTCTGCATTCTGCATGCTGAATTCTGAGTTCTGAGTTTCTAGTTCTCAACACTGAGTTCTGATTTTTGAGTTTTGAGTTCCGGGTTGAGAATTGTGGTTCTGAATACTGAGCTCTAATTTCTGAACTCTGCGTTCTGAATTTAGAATTCTGAGTTCTGCATTCAGATTCTGATTTCTGAGTGCTACATTCTAAATTCTGAATTGTAACATCTGAGTTCTGAGTACTACGTTCTAAGGGCTGAGTTCTGAATTGGAAATTCTGAGTTCTGCGTTCTGAGTTCTGAACACTAAGCTGTGAATTCTGAATTCAGAATTCGAGTTTGGGAATTCTGAGTTCTGTATTCTGATATCTGCATTCTGAGATTTGAGTTTGAAGCTGTACATTCTGAGTGCTCAATTTCGAATACTGAATTTGGAGTTCTAATTTCTGAGTTCTGAATTAAGAGTTCTGAGTTCTGAATTCTGACTTGTGATTTCTGAGTTCTGAATTCCGCATTGATTACTGAGTTCCGATTTCTGAGTCCTGAATTCTGAATTGTGATCACAGAGTTCTGAGTTCTGTCTTCTGAATCCTAAGTTCGAAATGATGAGCTTTGAGTTCTGAATTCTGCATTGAATACTGAGTTCTGAGTTCTGACTTCAGAATTCTGAGCACTGAGATCTGTATTATGAGCTCTGAAAGCTGAGTTCTGAGTTCTAAATTATAAGTTCTGAATTCAGACTTCTGATTGCTGAGTTTTGAAACCTGCCTTCTGAGTTCCAAAGTCTGAGTTCTGAGTTCTAACTTCTGAATTCTGAGTCCGGATCTCTGAATTCTGCGTTTTGATGTCTGAGGTCTGAATTGAGGGTTGCGAAACCTGATTCTGAATACGGATTCTTCGTTCTGCATGCTGAATTCTGAGTTCTGAGTTTCTAGTTCTCAACACTGAGTTCTGATTTTTGAGTTTTGAGTTCCGGGTTGGGAATTGTGGTTCTGAATACTGAGCTCTAATTTCTGAACTCTGCGTTCTGAATTTAGAATTCTGAGTTCTGCATTCAGATTCTGATTTCTGAGTGCTACATTCTAAATTCTGAATTGTAACATCTGAGTTCTGAGTACTACGTTCTAAGGGCTCAGTTCTGAATTGGAAATTCTGAGTTCTGCGTTCTGAGTTCTGAACACTAAGCTGTGAATTCTGAATTCAGAATTCGAGTTTGGGAATTCTGAGTTCTGTATTCTGATATCTGCATTCTGAGATTTGAGTTTGAAGCTGTACATTCTGAGTGCTCAATTTCGAATACTGAATTTGGAGTTCTAATTTCTGAGTTCTGAATTAAGAGTTCTGAGTTCTCAATTCTGACTTGTGATTTCTGAGTTCTGAATTCCGCATTGATTACTGAGTTCCGATTTCTGAGTCCTGAATTCTGAATTGTGATCACAGAGTTCTGAGTTCTGTCTTCTGAATCCTAAGTTCGAAATGATGAGCTTTGAGTTCTGAATTCTGTATTGAATACTGAGTTCTGAGTTCTGACTTCAGAATTCTGAGCACTGAGATCTGTATTATGAGCTCTGAAAGCTGAGTTCTGAGTTCTAAATTATAAGTTCTGAATTCAGACTTCTGATTGCTGAGTTTTGAAACCTGCCTTCTGAGTTCCAAAATCTGAGTTCTGAGTTCTAACTTCTGAATTCTGAGTCCGGATCTCTGAATTCTGCGTTTTGATGTCTGAGGTCTGAATTGAGGGTTGCGAAATCTGATTCTGAATACGGATTCTTCGTTCTGCATTCTGCATGCTGAATTCTGAGTTCTGAGTTTCTAGTTCTCAACACTGAGTTCTGATTTTTGAGTTTTGAGTTCCGGGTTGGGAATTGTGGTTCTGAATACTGAGCTCTAATTTCTGAACTCTGCGTTCTGAATTTAGAATTCTGAGTTCTGCATTCAGATTCTGATTTCTGAGTGCTACATTCTAAAGTCTGAATTGTAACATCTGAGTTCTGAGTACTACGTTCTAAGGGCTGAGTTCTGAATTGGAAATTCTGAGTTCTGCGTTCTGAGTTCTGAACACTAAGCTGTGAATTCTGAATTCAGAATTCGAGTTTGGGAATTCTGAGTTCTGTATTCTGATATCTGCATTCTGAGATTTGAGTTTGAAGCTGTACATTCTGAGTGCTCAATTTCGAATACTGAATTTGGAGTTCTAATTTCTGAGTTCTGAATTAAGAGTTCTGAGTTCTGAATTCTGACTTGTGATTTCTGAGTTCTGAATTCCGCATTGATTACTGAGTTCCGATTTCTGAGTCCTGAATTCTGAATTGTGATCACAGAGTTCTGAGTTCTGTCTTCTGAATCCTAAGTTCGAAATGATGAGCTTTGAGTTCTGAATTCTGTATTGAATACTGAGTTCTGAGTTCTGACTTCAGAATTCTGAGCACTGAGATCTGTATTATGAGCTCTGAAAGCTGAGTTCTGAGTTCTAAATTATAAGTTCTGAATTCAGACTTCTGATTGCTGAGTTTTGAAACCTGCCTTCTGAGTTCCAAAATCTGAGTTCTGAGTTCTAACTTCTGAATTCTGAGTCCGGATCTCTGAATTCTGCGTTTTGATGTCTGAGGTCTGAATTGAGGGTTGCGAAATCTGATTCTGAATACGGATTCTTCGTTCCGCATTCTGCATTCTGAGTTCTGAGTTTCTAGTTCTCAACACTGAGTTCTGATTTTTGAGTTTTGAGTTCCGGGTTGGGAATTGTGGTTCTGAATACTGAGCTCTAATTTCTGAACTCTGCGTTCTGAATTTAGAATTCTGAGTTCTGCATTCAGATTCTGATTTCTGAGTGCTACATTCTAAAGTCTGAATTGTAACATCTGAGTTCTGAGTACTACGTTCTAAGGGCTGAGTTCTGAATTGGAAATTCTGAGTTCTGCGTTCTGAGTTCTGAACACTAAGCTGTGAATTCTGAATTCAGAATTCGAGTTTGGGAATTCTGAGTTCTGTATTCTGATATCTGCATTCTGAGATTTGAGTTTGAAGCTGTACATTCTGAGTGCTCAATTTCGAATACTGAATTTGGAGTTCTAATTTCTGAGTTCTGAATTAAGAGTTCTGAGTTCTCAATTCTGACTTGTGATTTCTGAGTTCTGAATTCCGCATTGATTACTGAGTTCCGATTTCTGAGTCCTGAATTCTGAATTGTGATCACAGAGTTCTGAGTTCTGTCTTCTGAATCCTAAGTTCGAAATGATGAGCTTTGAGTTCTGAATTCTGCATTGAATACTGAGTTCTGAGTTCTGACTTCAGAATTCTGAGCACTGAGATCTGTATTATGAGCTCTGAAAGCTGAGTTCTGAGTTCTAAATTATAAGTTCTGAATTCAGACTTCTGATTGCTGAGTTTTGAAACCTGCCTTCTGAGTTCCAAAGTCTGAGTTCTGAGTTCTAACTTCTGAATTCTGAGTCCGGATCTCTGAATTCTGCGTTTTGATGTCTGAGGTCTGAATTGAGGGTTGCGAAATCTGATTCTGAATACGGATTCTTCGTTCTTCGTTCTGCATTCTGAGTTCTGAGTTTCTAGTTCTCAACACTGAGTTCTGATTTTTGAGTTTTGAGTTCCGGGTTGGGAATTGTGGTTCTGAATACTGAGCTCTAATTTCTGAACTCTGCGTTCTGAATTTAGAATTCTGAGTTCTGCATTCAGATTCTGATTTCTGAGTGCTACATTCTAAAGTCTGAATTGTAACATCTGAGTTCTGAGTACTACGTTCTAAGGGCTGAGTTCTGAATTGGAAATTCTGAGTTCTGCGTTCTGAGTTCTGAACACTAAGCTGTGAATTCTGAATTCAGAATTCGAGTTTGGGAATTCTGAGTTCTGTATTCTGATATCTGCATTCTGAGATTTGAGTTTGAAGCTGTACATTCTGAGTGCTCAATTTCGAATACTGAATTTGGAGTTCTAATTTCTGAGTTCTGAATTAAGAGTTCTGAGTTCTCAATTCTGACTTGTGATTTCTGAGTTCTGAATTCCGCATTGATTACTGAGTTCCGATTTCTGAGTCCTGAATTCTGACTTGTGATCACAGAGTTCTGAGTTCTGTCTTCTGAATCCTAAGTTCGAAATGATGAGCTTTGAGTTCTGAATTCTGCATTGAATACTGAGTTCTGAGTTCTGACTTCAGAATTCTGAGCACTGAGATCTGTATTATGAGCTCTGAAAGCTGAGTTCTGAGTTCTAAATTATAAGTTCTGAATTCAGACTTCTGATTGCTGAGTTTTGAAACCTGCCTTCTGAGTTCCAAAGTCTGAGTTCTGAGTTCTAACTTCTGAATTCTGAGTCCGGATCTCTGAATTCTGCGTTTTGATGTCTGAGGTCTGAATTGAGGGTTGCGAAATCTGATTCTGAATACGGATTCTTCGTTCTGCATTCTGCATTCTGAGTTCTGAGTTTCTAGTTCTCAACACTGAGTTCTGATTTTTGAGTTTTGAGTTCCGGGTTGGGAATTGTGGTTCTGAATACTGAGCTCTAATTTCTGAACTCTGCGTTCTGAATTTAGAATTCTGAGTTCTGCATTCAGATTCTGATTTCTGAGTGCTACATTCTAAAGTCTGAATTGTAACATCTGAGTTCTGAGTACTACGTTCTAAGGGCTGAGTTCTGAATTGGAAATTCTGAGTTCTGCGTTCTGAGTTCTGAACACTAAGCTGTGAATTCTGAATTCAGAATTCGAGTTTGGGAATTCTGAGTTCTGTATTCTGATATCTGCATTCTGAGATTTGAGTTTGAAGCTGTACATTCTGAGTGCTCAATTTCGAATACTGAATTTGGAGTTCTAATTTCTGAGTTCTGAATTAAGAGTTCTGAGTTCTCAATTCTGACTTGTGATTTCTGAGTTCTGAATTCCGCATTGATTACTGAGTTCCGATTTCTGAGTCCTGAATTCTGAATTGTGATCACAGAGTTCTGAGTTCTGTCTTCTGAATCCTAAGTTCGAAATGATGAGCTTTGAGTTCTGAATTCTGCATTGAATACTGAGTTCTGAGTTCTGACTTCAGAATTCTGAGCACTGAGATCTGTATTATGAGCTCTGAAAGCTGAGTTCTGAGTTCTAAATTATAAGTTCTGAATTCAGACTTCTGATTGCTGAGTTTTGAAACCTGCCTTCTGAGTTCCAAAGTCTGAGTTCTGAGTTCTAACTTCTGAATTCTGAGTCCGGATCTCTGAATTCTGCGTTTTGATGTCTGAGGTCTGAATTGAGGGTTGCGAAATCTGATTCTGAATACGGATTCTTCGTTCTTCGTTCTGCATTCTGAGTTCTGAGTTTCTAGTTCTCAACACTGAGTTCTGATTTTTGAGTTTTGAGTTCCGGGTTGGGAATTGTGGTTCTGAATACTGAGCTCTAATTTCTGAACTCTGCGTTCTGAAGGTTCTGAATACTGAGCTCTAATTTCTGAACTCTGCGTTCTGAATTTAGAATTCTGAGTTCTGCATTCAGATTCTGATTTCTGAGTGCTACATTCTAAAGTCTGAATTGTAACATCTGAGTTCTGAGTACTACGTTCTAAGGGCTGAGTTCTGAATTGGAAATTCTGAGTTCTGCGTTCTGAGTTCTGAACACTAAGCTGTGAATTCTGAATTCAGAATTCGAGTTTGGGAATTCTGAGTTCTGTATTCTGATATCTGCATTCTGAGATTTGAGTTTGAAGCTGTACATTCTGAGTGCTCAATTTCGAATACTGAATTTGGAGTTCTAATTTCTGAGTTCTGAATTAAGAGTTCTGAGTTCTCAATTCTGACTTGTGATTTCTGAGTTCTGAATTCCGCATTGATTACTGAGTTCCGATTTCTGAGTCCTGAATTCTGACTTGTGATCACAGAGTTCTGAGTTCTGTCTTCTGAATCCTAAGTTCGAAATGATGAGCTTTGAGTTCTGAATTCTGCATTGAATACTGAGTTCTGAGTTCTGACTTCAGAATTCTGAGCACTGAGATCTGTATTATGAGCTCTGAAAGCTGAGTTCTGAGTTCTAAATTATAAGTTCTGAATTCAGACTTCTGATTGCTGAGTTTTGAAACCTGCCTTCTGAGTTCCAAAGTCTGAGTTCTGAGTTCTAACTTCTGAATTCTGAGTCCGGATCTCTGAATTCTGCGTTTTGATGTCTGAGGTCTGAATTGAGGGTTGCGAAATCTGATTCTGAATACGGATTCTTCGTTCTGCATTCTGCATTCTGAGTTCTTAGTTTCTAGTTCTCAACACTGAGTTCTGATTTTTGAGTTTTGAGTTCCGGGTTGGGAATTGTGGTTCTGAATACTGAGCTCTAATTTCTGAACTCTGCGTTCTGAATTTAGAATTCTGAGTTCTGCATTCAGATTCTGATTTCTGAGTGCTACATTCTAAAGTCTGAATTGTAACATCTGAGTTCTGAGTACTACGTTCTAAGGGCTGAGTTCTGAATTGGAAATTCTGAGTTCTGCGTTCTGAGTTCTGAACACTAAGCTGTGAATTCTGAATTCAGAATTCGAGTTTGGGAATTCTGAGTTCTGTATTCTGATATCTGCATTCTGAGATTTGAGTTTGAAGCTGTACATTCTGAGTGCTCAATTTCGAATACTGAATTTGGAGTTCTAATTTCTGAGTTCTGAATTAAGAGTTCTGAGTTCTCAATTCTGACTTGTGATTTCTGAGTTCTGAATTCCGCATTGATTACTGAGTTCCGATTTCTGAGTCCTGAATTCTGAATTGTGATCACAGAGTTCTGAGTTCTGTCTTCTGAATCCTAAGTTCGAAATGATGAGCTTTGAGTTCTGAATTCTGTATTGAATACTGAGTTCTGAGTTCTGACTTCAGAATTCTGAGCACTGAGATCTGTATTATGAGCTCTGAAAGCTGAGTTCTGAGTTCTAAATTATAAGTTCTGAGTTCAGACTTCTGATTGCTGAGTTTTGAAACCTGCCTTCTGAGTTCCAAAATCTGAGTTCTGAGTTCTAACTTCTGAATTCTGAGTCCGGATCTCTGAATTCTGCGTTTTGATGTCTGAGGTCTGAATTGAGGGTTGCGAAATCTGATTCTGAATACGGATTCTTCGTTCTGCATGCTGAATTCTGAGTTCTGAGTTTCTAGTTCTCAACACTGAGTTCTGATTTTTGAGTTTTGAGTTCCGGGTTGGGAATTGTGGTTCTGAATACTGAGCTCTAATTTCTGAACTCTGCGTTCTGAATTTAGAATTCTGAGTTCTGCATTCAGATTCTGATTTCTGAGTGCTACATTCTAAAGTCTGAATTGTAACATCTGAGTTCTGAGTACTACGTTCTAAGGGCTGAGTTCTGAATTGGAAATTCTGAGTTCTGCGTTCTGAGTTCTGAACACTAAGCTGTGAATTCTGAATTCAGAATTCGAGTTTGGGAATTCTGAGTTCTGTATTCTGATATCTGCATTCTGAGATTTGAGTTTGAAGCTGTACATTCTGAGTGCTCAATTTCGAATACTGAATTTGGAGTTCTAATTTCTGAGTTCTGAATTAAGAGTTCTGAGTTCTCAATTCTGACTTGTGATTTCTGAGTTCTGAATTCCGCATTGATTACTGAGTTCCGATTTCTGAGTCCTGAATTCTGAATTGTGATCACAGAGTTCTGAGTTCTGTCTTCTGAATCCTAAGTTCGAAATGATGAGCTTTGAGTTCTGAATTCTGCATTGAATACTGAGTTCTGAGTTCTGACTTCAGAATTCTGAGCACTGAGATCTGTATTATGAGCTCTGAAAGCTGAGTTCTGAGTTCTAAATTATAAGTTCTGAATTCAGACTTCTGATTGCTGAGTTTTGAAACCTGCCTTCTGAGTTCCAAAGTCTGAGTTCTGAGTTCTAACTTCTGAATTCTGAGTCCGGATCTCTGAATTCTGCGTTTTGATGTCTGAGGTCTGAATTGAGGGTTGCGAAATCTGATTCTGAATACGGATTCTTCGTTCTTCGTTCTGCATTCTGAGTTCTGAGTTTCTAGTTCTCAACACTGAGTTCTGATTTTTGAGTTTTGAGTTCCGGGTTGGGAATTGTGGTTCTGAATACTGAGCTCTAATTTCTGAACTCTGCGTTCTGAATTTAGAATTCTGAGTTCTGCATTCAGATTCTGATTTCTGAGTGCTACATTCTAAAGTCTGAATTGTAACATCTGAGTTCTGAGTACTACGTTCTAAGGGCTGAGTTCTGAATTGGAAATTCTGAGTTCTGCGTTCTGAGTTCTGAACACTAAGCTGTGAATTCTGAATTCAGAATTCGAGTTTGGGAATTCTGAGTTCTGTATTCTGATATCTGCATTCTGAGATTTGAGTTTGAAGCTGTACATTCTGAGTGCTCAATTTCGAATACTGAATTTGGAGTTCTAATTTCTGAGTTCTGAATTAAGAGTTCTGAGTTCTCAATTCTGACTTGTGATTTCTGAGTTCTGAATTCCGCATTGATTACTGAGTTCCGATTTCTGAGTCCTGAATTCTGAATTGTGATCACAGAGTTCTGAGTTCTGTCTTCTGAATCCTAAGTTCGAAATGATGAGCTTTGAGTTCTGAATTCTGCATTGAATACTGAGTTCTGAGTTCTGACTTCAGAATTCTGAGCACTGAGATCTGTATTATGAGCTCTGAAAGCTGAGTTCTGAGTTCTAAATTATAAGTTCTGAATTCAGACTTCTGATTGCTGAGTTTTGAAACCTGCCTTCTGAGTTCCAAAGTCTGAGTTCTGAGTTCTAACTTCTGAATTCTGAGTCCGGATCTCTGAATTCTGCGTTTTGATGTCTGAGGTCTGAATTGAGGGTTGCGAAATCTGATTCTGAATACGGATTCTTCGTTCTGCATTCTGCATTCTGAGTTCTGAGTTTCTAGTTCTCAACACTGAGTTCTGATTTTTGAGTTTTGAGTTCCGGGTTGGGAATTGTGGTTCTGAATACTGAGCTCTAATTTCTGAACTCTGCGTTCTGAATTTAGAATTCTGAGTTCTGCATTCAGATTCTGATTTCTGAGTGCTACATTCTAAAGTCTGAATTGTAACATCTGAGTTCTGAGTACTACGTTCTAAGGGCTGAGTTCTGAATTGGAAATTCTGAGTTCTGCGTTCTGAGTTCTGAACACTAAGCTGTGAATTCTGAATTCAGAATTCGAGTTTGGGAATTCTGAGTTCTGTATTCTGATATCTGCATTCTGAGATTTGAGTTTGAAGCTGTACATTCTGAGTGCTCAATTTCGAATACTGAATTTGGAGTTCTAATTTCTGAGTTCTGAATTAAGAGTTCTGAGTTCTCAATTCTGACTTGTGATTTCTGAGTTCTGAATTCCGCATTGATTACTGAGTTCCGATTTCTGAGTCCTGAATTCTGAATTGTGATCACAGAGTTCTGAGTTCTGTCTTCTGAATCCTAAGTTCGAAATGATGAGCTTTGAGTTCTGAATTCTGCATTGAATACTGAGTTCTGAGTTCTGACTTCAGAATTCTGAGCACTGAGATCTGTATTATGAGCTCTGAAAGCTGAGTTCTGAGTTCTAAATTATAAGTTCTGAATTCAGACTTCTGATTGCTGAGTTTTGAAACCTGCCTTCTGAGTTCCAAAGTCTGAGTTCTGAGTTCTAACTTCTGAATTCTGAGTCCGGATCTCTGAATTCTGCGTTTTGATGTCTGAGGTCTGAATTGAGGGTTGCGAAATCTGATTCTGAATACGGATTCTTCGTTCTTCGTTCTGCATTCTGAGTTCTGAGTTTCTAGTTCTCAACACTGAGTTCTGATTTTTGAGTTTTGAGTTCCGGGTTGGGAATTGTGGTTCTGAATACTGAGCTCTAATTTCTGAACTCTGCGTTCTGAATTTAGAATTCTGAGTTCTGCATTCAGATTCTGATTTCTGAGTGCTACATTCTAAAGTCTGAATTGTAACATCTGAGTTCTGAGTACTACGTTCTAAGGGCTGAGTTCTGAATTGGAAATTCTGAGTTCTGCGTTCTGAGTTCTGAACACTAAGCTGTGAATTCTGAATTCAGAATTCGAGTTTGGGAATTCTGAGTTCCGTATTCTGATATCTGCATTCTGAGATTTGAGTTTGAAGCTGTACATTCTGAGTGCTCAATTTCGAATACTGAATTTGGAGTTCTAATTTCTGAGTTCTGAATTAAGAGTTCTGAGTTCTGAATTCTGACTTGTGATTTCTGAGTTCTGAATTCCGCATTGATTACTGAGTTCCGATTTCTGAGTCCTGAATTCTGAATTGTGATCACAGAGTTCTGAGTTCTGTCTTCTGAATCCTAAGTTCGAAATGATGAGCTTTGAGTTCTGAATTCTGCATTGAATACTGAGTTCTGAGTTCTGACTTCAGAATTCTGAGCACTGAGATCTGTATTATGAGCTCTGAAAGCTGAGTTCTGAGTTCTAAATTATAAGTTCTGAATTCAGACTTCTGATTGCTGAGTTTTGAAACCTGCCTTCTGAGTTCCAAAATCTGAGTTCTGAGTTCTAACTTCTGAATTCTGAGTCCGGATCTCTGAATTCTGCGTTTTGATGTCTGAGGTCTGAATTGAGGGTTGCGAAATCTGATTCTGAATACGGATTCTTCGTTCTGCATTCTGCATTCTGCATTCTGAGTTCTGAGTTTCTAGTTCTCAACACTGAGTTCTGATTTTTGAGTTTTGAGTTCCGGGTTGGGAATTGTGGTTCTGAATACTGAGCTCTAATTTCTGAACTCTGCGTTCTGAATTTAGAATTCTGAGTTCTGCATTCAGATTCTGATTTCTGAGTGCTACATTCTAAAGTCTGAATTGTAACATCTGAGTTCTGAGTACTACGTTCTAAGGGCTGAGTTCTGAATTGGAAATTCTGAGTTCTGCGTTCTGAGTTCTGAACACTAAGCTGTGAATTCTGAATTCAGAATTCGAGTTTGGGAATTCTGAGTTCTGTATTCTGATATCTGCATTCTGAGATTTGAGTTTGAAGCTGTACATTCTGAGTGCTCAATTTCGAATACTGAATTTGGAGTTCTAATTTCTGAGTTCTGAATTAAGAGTTCTGAGTTCTCAATTCTGACTTGTGATTTCTGAGTTCTGAATTCCGCATTGATTACTGAGTTCCGATTTCTGAGTCCTGAATTCTGAATTGTGATCACAGAGTTCTGAGTTCTGTCTTCTGAATCCTAAGTTCGAAATGATGAGCTTTGAGTTCTGAATTCTGCATTGAATACTGAGTTCTGAGTTCTGACTTCAGAATTCTGAGCACTGAGATCTGTATTATGAGCTCTGAAAGCTGAGTTCTGAGTTCTAAATTATAAGTTCTGAATTCAGACTTCTGATTGCTGAGTTTTGAAACCTGCCTTCTGAGTTCCAAAATCTGAGTTCTGAGTTCTAACTTCTGAATTCTGAGTCCGGATCTCTGAATTCTGCGTTTTGATGTCTGAGGTCTGAATTGAGGGTTGCGAAATCTGATTCTGAATACGGATTCTTCGTTCCACATTCTGCATGCTGCATTCTGAGTTCTGAGTTTCTAGTTCTCAACACTGAGTTCTGATTTTTGAGTTTTGAGTTCCGGGTTGGGAATTGTGGTTCTGAATACTGAGCTCTAATTTCTGAACTCTGCGTTCTGAATTTAGAATTCTGAGTTCTGCATTCAGATTCTGATTTCTGAGTGCTACATTCTAAAGTCTGAATTGTAACATCTGAGTTCTGAGTACTACGTTCTAAGGGCTGAGTTCTGAATTGGAAATTCTGAGTTCTGCGTTCTGAGTTCTGAACACTAAGCTGTGAATTCTGAATTCAGAATTCGAGTTTGGGAATTCTGAGTTCTGTATTCTGATATCTGCATTCTGAGATTTGAGTTTGAAGCTGTACATTCTGAGTGCTCAATTTCGAATACTGAATTTGGAGTTCTAATTTCTGAGTTCTGAATTAAGAGTTCTGAGTTCTCAATTCTGACTTGTGATTTCTGAGTTCTGAATTCCGCATTGATTACTGAGTTCCGATTTCTGAGTCCTGAATTCTGAATTGTGATCACAGAGTTCTGAGTTCTGTCTTCTGAATCCTAAGTTCGAAATGATGAGCTTTGAGTTCTGAATTCTGCATTGAATACTGAGTTCTGAGTTCTGACTTCAGAATTCTGAGCACTGAGATCTGTATTATGAGCTCTGAAAGCTGAGTTCTGAGTTCTAAATTATAAGTTCTGAATTCAGACTTCTGATTGCTGAGTTTTGAAACCTGCCTTCTGAGTTCCAAAGTCTGAGTTCTGAGTTCTAACTTCTGAATTCTGAGTCCGGATCTCTGAATTCTGCGTTTTGATGTCTGAGGTCTGAATTGAGGGTTGCGAAATCTGATTCTGAATACGGATTCTTCGTTCTGCATTCTGCATTCTGAGTTCTGAGTTTCTAGTTCTCAACACTGAGTTCTGATTTTTGAGTTTTGAGTTCCGGGTTGGGAATTGTGGTTCTGAATACTGAGCTCTAATTTCTGAACTCTGCGTTCTGAATTTAGAATTCTGAGTTCTGCATTCAGATTCTGATTTCTGAGTGCTACATTCTAAAGTCTGAATTGTAACATCTGAGTTCTGAGTACTACGTTCTAAGGGCTGAGTTCTGAATTGGAAATTCTGAGTTCTGCGTTCTGAGTTCTGAACACTAAGCTGTGAATTCTGAATTCAGAATTCGAGTTTGGGAATTCTGAGTTCTGTATTCTGATATCTGCATTCTGAGATTTGAGTTTGAAGCTGTACATTCTGAGTGCTCAATTTCGAATACTGAATTTGGAGTTCTAATTTCTGAGTTCTGAATTAAGAGTTCTGAGTTCTCAATTCTGACTTGTGATTTCTGAGTTCTGAATTCCGCATTGATTACTGAGTTCCGATTTCTGAGTCCTGAATTCTGAATTGTGATCACAGAGTTCTGAGTTCTGTCTTCTGAATCCTAAGTTCGAAATGATGAGCTTTGAGTTCTGAATTCTGCATTGAATACTGAGTTCTGAGTTCTGACTTCAGAATTCTGAGCACTGAGATCTGTATTATGAGCTCTGAAAGCTGAGTTCTGAGTTCTAAATTATAAGTTCTGAATTCAGACTTCTGATTGCTGAGTTTTGAAACCTGCCTTCTGAGTTCCAAAGTCTGAGTTCTGAGTTCTAACTTCTGAGTTCTGAGTCCGGATCTCTGAATTCTGCGTTTTGATGTCTGAGGTCTGAATTGAGGGTTGCGAAATCTGATTCTGAATACGGATTCTTCGTTCTTCGTTCTGCATTCTGAGTTCTGAGTTTCTAGTTCTCAACACTGAGTTCTGATTTTTGAGTTTTGAGTTCCGGGTTGGGAATTGTGGTTCTGAATACTGAGCTCTAATTTCTGAACTCTGCGTTCTGAATTTAGAATTCTGAGTTCTGCATTCAGATTCTGATTTCTGAGTGCTACATTCTAAAGTCTGAATTGTAACATCTGAGTTCTGAGTACTACGTTCTAAGGGCTGAGTTCTGAATTGGAAATTCTGAGTTCTGCGTTCTGAGTTCTGAACACTAAGCTGTGAATTCTGAATTCAGAATTCGAGTTTGGGAATTCTGAGTTCTGTATTCTGATATCTGCATTCTGAGATTTGAGTTTGAAGCTGTACATTCTGAGTGCTCAATTTCGAATACTGAATTTGGAGTTCTAATTTCTGAGTTCTGAATTAAGAGTTCTGAGTTCTCAATTCTGACTTGTGATTTCTGAGTTCTGAATTCCGCATTGATTACTGAGTTCCGATTTCTGAGTCCTGAATTCTGAATTGTGATCACAGAGTTCTGAGTTCTGTCTTCTGAATCCTAAGTTCGAAATGATGAGCTTTGAGTTCTGAATTCTGCATTGAATACTGAGTTCTGAGTTCTGACTTCAGAATTCTGAGCACTGAGATCTGTATTATGAGCTCTGAAAGCTGAGTTCTGAGTTCTAAATTATAAGTTCTGAATTCAGACTTCTGATTGCTGAGTTTTGAAACCTGCCTTCTGAGTTCCAAAATCTGAGTTCTGAGTTCTAACTTCTGAATTCTGAGTCCGGATCTCTGAATTCTGCGTTTTGATGTCTGAGGTCTGAATTGAGGGTTGCGAAATCTGATTCTGAATACGGATTCTTCGTTCCACATTCTGCATGCTGAATTCTGAGTTCTGAGTTTCTAGTTCTCAACACTGAGTTCTGATTTTTGAGTTTTGAGTTCCGGGTTGGGAATTGTGGTTCTGAATACTGAGCTCTAATTTCTGAACTCTGCGTTCTGAATTTAGAATTCTGAGTTCTGCATTCAGATTCTGATTTCTGAGTGCTACATTCTAAAGTCTGAATTGTAACATCTGAGTTCTGAGTACTACGTTCTAAGGGCTGAGTTCTGAATTGGAAATTCTGAGTTTTGTGTTCTGAGTTCTGAACACTAAGCTGTGAATTCTGAATTCAGAATTCAAGTTTGGGAATTCTGAGTTCTGTATTCTGATATCTGCATTCTGAGATTTGAGTTTGAAGCTGTACATTCTGAGTGCTCAATTTCGAATACTGAATTTGGAGTTCTAATTTCTGAGTTCTGAATTAAGAGTTCTGAGTTCTGAATTCTGACTTGTGATTTCTGAGTTCTGAATTCCGCATTGATTACTGAGTTCCGATTTCTGAGTCCTGAATTCTGAATTGTGATCACAGAGTTCTGAGTTCTGTCTTCTGAATCCTAAGTTCGAAATGATGAGCTTTGAGTTCTGAATTCTGTATTGAATACTGAGTTCTGAGTTCTGACTTCAGAATTCTGAGCACTGAGATCTGTATTATGAGCTCTGAAAGCTGAGTTCTGAGTTCTAAATTATAAGTTCTGAATTCAGACTTCTGATTGCTGAGTTTTGAAACCTGCCTTCTGAGTTCCAAAGTCTGAGTTCTGAGTTCTAACTTCTGAATTCTGAGTCCGGATCTCTGAATTCTGCGTTTTGATGTCTGAGGTCTGAATTGAGGGTTGCGAAATCTGATTCTGAATACGGATTCTTCGTTCTGCATTCTGCATGCTGAATTCTGCGTTCTGAGTTTCTAGTTCTCAACACTGAGTTCTGATTTTTGAGTTTTGAGTTCCGGGTTGGGAATTGTGGTTCTGAATACTGAGCTCTAATTTCTGAACTCTGCGTTCTGAATTTAGAATTCTGAGTTCTGCATTCAGATTCTGATTTCTGAGTGCTACATTCTAAAGTCTGAATTGTAACATCTGAGTTCTGAGTACTACGTTCTAAGGGCTGAGTTCTGAATTGGAAATTCTGAGTTCTGCGTTCTGAGTTCTGAACACTAAGCTGTGAATTCTGAATTCAGAATTCGAGTTTGGGAATTCTGAGTTCTGTATTCTGATATCTGCATTCTGAGATTTGAGTTTGAAGCTGTACATTCTGAGTGCTCAATTTCGAATACTGAATTTGGAGTTCTAATTTCTGAGTTCTGAATTAAGAGTTCTGAGTTCTCAATTCTGACTTGTGATTTCTGAGTTCTGAATTCCGCATTGATTACTGAGTTCCGATTTCTGAGTCCTGAATTCTGAATTGTGATCACAGAGTTCTGAGTTCTGTCTTCTGAATCCTAAGTTCGAAATGATGAGCTTTGAGTTCTGAATTCTGTATTGAATACTGAGTTCTGAGTTCTGACTTCAGAATTCTGAGCACTGAGATCTGTATTATGAGCTCTGAAAGCTGAGTTCTGAGTTCTAAATTATAAGTTCTGAATTCAGACTTCTGATTGCTGAGTTTTGAAACCTGCCTTCTGAGTTCCAAAGTCTGAGTTCTGAGTTCTAACTTCTGAATTCTGAGTCCGGATCTCTGAATTCTGCGTTTTGATGTCTGAGGTCTGAATTGAGGGTTGCGAAATCTGATTCTGAATACGGATTCTTCGTTCTGCATTCTGCATGCTGAATTCTGCGTTCTGAGTTTCTAGTTCTCAACACTGAGTTCTGATTTTTGAGTTTTGAGTTCCGGGTTGGGAATTGTGGTTCTGAATACTGAGCTCTAATTTCTGAACTCTGCGTTCTGAATTTAGAATTCTGAGTTCTGCATTCAGATTCTGATTTCTGAGTGCTACATTCTAAAGTCTGAATTGTAACATCTGAGTTCTGAGTACTACGTTCTAAGGGCTGAGTTCTGAATTGGAAATTCTGAGTTCTGCGTTCTGAGTTCTGAACACTAAGCTGTGAATTCTGAATTCAGAATTCGAGTTTGGGAATTCTGAGTTCTGTATTCTGATATCTGCATTCTGAGATTTGAGTTTGAAGCTGTACATTCTGAGTGCTCAATTTCGAATACTGAATTTGGAGTTCTAATTTCTGAGTTCTGAATTAAGAGTTCTGAGTTCTCAATTCTGACTTCTGATTTCTGAGTTCTGAATTCCGCATTGATTACTGAGTTCCGATTTCTGAGTCCTGAATTCTGAATTGTGATCACAGAGTTCTGAGTTCTGTCTTCTGAATCCTAAGTTCGAAATGATGAGCTTTGAGTTCTGAATTCTGCATTGAATACTGAGTTCTGAGTTCTGACTTCAGAATTCTGAGCACTGAGATCTGTATTATGAGCTCTGAAAGCTGAGTTCTGAGTTCTAAATTATAAGTTCTGAATTCAGACTTCTGATTGCTGAGTTTTGAAACCTGCCTTCTGAGTTCCAAAATCTGAGTTCTGAGTTCTAACTTCTGAATTCTGAGTCCGGATCTCTGAATTCTGCGTTTTGATGTCTGAGGTCTGAATTGAGGGTTGCGAAATCTGATTCTGAATACGGATTCTTCGTTCTGCATTCTGCATGCTGAATTCTGAGTTCTGAGTTTCTAGTTCTCAACACTGAGTTCTGATTTTTGAGTTTTGAGTTCCGGGTTGGGAATTGTGGTTCTGAATACTGAGCTCTAATTTCTGAACTCTGCGTTCTGAATTTAGAATTCTGAGTTCTGCATTCAGATTCTGATTTCTGAGTGCTACATTCTAAAGTCTGAATTGTAACATCTGAGTTCTGAGTACTACGTTCTAAGGGCTGAGTTCTGAATTGGAAATTCTGAGTTCTGCGTTCTGAGTTCTGAACACTAAGCTGTGAATTCTGAATTCAGAATTCGAGTTTGGGAATTCTGAGTTCTGTATTCTGATATCTGCATTCTGAGATTTGAGTTTGAAGCTGTACATTCTGAGTGCTCAATTTCGAATACTGAATTTGGAGTTCTAATTTCTGAGTTCTGAATTAAGAGTTCTGACTTCTCAATTCTGACTTGTGATTTCTGAGTTCTGAATTCCGCATTGATTACTGAGTTCCGATTTCTGAGTCCTGAATTCTGAATTGTGATCACAGAGTTCTGAGTTCTGTCTTCTGAATCCTAAGTTCAAAATGATGAGCTTTGAGTTCTGAATTCTGTATTGAATACTGAGTTCTGAGTTCTGACTTCAGAATTCTGAGCACTGAGATCTGTATTATGAGCTCTGAAAGCTGAGTTCTGAGTTCTAAATTATAAGTTCTGAATTCAGACTTCTGATTGCTGAGTTTTGAAACCTGCCTTCTGAGTTCCAAAATCTGAGTTCTGAGTTCTAACTTCTGAATTCTGAGTCCGGATCTCCCAATTCTGCGTTTTGATGTCTGAGGTCTGAATTGAGGGTTGCGAAATCTGATTCTGAATACGGATTCTTCGTTCTGCATTCTGCATTCTGAGTTCTGAGTTTCTAGTTCTCAACACTGAGTTCTGATTTTTGAGTTTTGAGTTCCCGGTTGGGAATTGTGGTTCTGAATACTGAGCTCTAATTTCTGAACTCTGCGTTCTGAATTTAGAATTCTGAGTTCTGCATTCAGATTCTGATTTCTGAGTGCTACATTCTAAAGTCTGAATTGTAACATCTGAGTTCTGAGTACTACGTTCTAAGGGCTGAGTTCTGAATTGGAAATTCTGAGTTCTGCGTTCTGAGTTCTGAACACTAAGCTGTGAATTCTGAATTCAGAATTCGAGTTTGGGAATTCTGAGTTCTGTATTCTGATATCTGCATTCTGAGATTTGAGTTTGAAGCTGTACATTCTGAGTGCTCAATTTCGAATACTGAATTTGGAGTTCTAATTTCTGAGTTCTGAATTAAGAGTTCTGAGTTCTCAATTCTGACTTGTGATTTCTGAGTTCTGAATTCCGCATTGATTACTGAGTTCCGATTTCTGAGTCCTGAATTCTGAATTGTGATCACAGAGTTCTGAGTTCTGTCTTCTGAATCCTAAGTTCGAAATGATGAGCTTTGAGTTCTGAATTCTGTATTGAATACTGAGTTCTGAGTTCTGACTTCAGAATTCTGAGCACTGAGATCTGTATTATGAGCTCTGAAAGCTGAGTTCTGAGTTCTAAATTATAAGTTCTGAATTCAGACTTCTGATTGCTGAGTTTTGAAACCTGCCTTCTGAGTTCCAAAGTCTGAGTTCTGAGTTCTAACTTCTGAATTCTGAGTCCGGATCTCTGAATTCTGCGTTTTGATGTCTGAGGTCTGAATTGAGGGTTGCGAAATCTGATTCTGAATACGGATTCTTCGTTCTGCATTCTGCATGCTGAATTCTGCGTTCTGAGTTTCTAGTTCTCAACACTGAGTTCTGATTTTTGAGTTTTGAGTTCCGGGTTGGGAATTGTGGTTCTGAATACTGAGCTCTAATTTCTGAACTCTGCGTTCTGAATTTAGAATTCTGAGTTCTGCATTCAGATTCTGATTTCTGAGTGCTACATTCTAAAGTCTGAATTGTAACATCTGAGTTCTGAGTACTACGTTCTAAGGGCTGAGTTCTGAATTGGAAATTCTGAGTTCTGCGTTCTGAGTTCTGAACACTAAGCTGTGAATTCTGAATTCAGAATTCGAGTTTGGGAATTCTGAGTTCTGTATTCTGATATCTGCATTCTGAGATTTGAGTTTGAAGCTGTACATTCTGAGTGCTCAATTTCGAATACTGAATTTGGAGTTCTAATTTCTGAGTTCTGAATTAAGAGTTCTGAGTTCTCAATTCTGACTTCTGATTTCTGAGTTCTGAATTCCGCATTGATTACTGAGTTCCGATTTCTGAGTCCTGAATTCTGAATTGTGATCACAGAGTTCTGAGTTCTGTCTTCTGAATCCTAAGTTCGAAATGATGAGCTTTGAGTTCTGAATTCTGCATTGAATACTGAGTTCTGAGTTCTGACTTCAGAATTCTGAGCACTGAGATCTGTATTATGAGCTCTGAAAGCTGAGTTCTGAGTTCTAAATTATAAGTTCTGAATTCAGACTTCTGATTGCTGAGTTTTGAAACCTGCCTTCTGAGTTCCAAAATCTGAGTTCTGAGTTCTAACTTCTGAATTCTGAGTCCGGATCTCTGAATTCTGCGTTTTGATGTCTGAGGTCTGAATTGAGGGTTGCGAAATCTGATTCTGAATACGGATTCTTCGTTCTGCATTCTGCATGCTGAATTCTGAGTTCTGAGTTTCTAGTTCTCAACACTGAGTTCTGATTTTTGAGTTTTGAGTTCCGGGTTGGGAATTGTGGTTCTGAATACTGAGCTCTAATTTCTGAACTCTGCGTTCTGAATTTAGAATTCTGAGTTCTGCATTCAGATTCTGATTTCTGAGTGCTACATTCTAAAGTCTGAATTGTAACATCTGAGTTCTGAGTACTACGTTCTAAGGGCTGAGTTCTGAATTGGAAATTCTGAGTTCTGCGTTCTGAGTTCTGAACACTAAGCTGTGAATTCTGAATTCAGAATTCGAGTTTGGGAATTCTGAGTTCTGTATTCTGATATCTGCATTCTGAGATTTGAGTTTGAAGCTGTACATTCTGAGTGCTCAATTTCGAATACTGAATTTGGAGTTCTAATTTCTGAGTTCTGAATTAAGAGTTCTGACTTCTCAATTCTGACTTGTGATTTCTGAGTTCTGAATTCCGCATTGATTACTGAGTTCCGATTTCTGAGTCCTGAATTCTGAATTGTGATCACAGAGTTCTGAGTTCTGTCTTCTGAATCCTAAGTTCAAAATGATGAGCTTTGAGTTCTGAATTCTGTATTGAATACTGAGTTCTGAGTTCTGACTTCAGAATTCTGAGCACTGAGATCTGTATTATGAGCTCTGAAAGCTGAGTTCTGAGTTCTAAATTATAAGTTCTGAATTCAGACTTCTGATTGCTGAGTTTTGAAACCTGCCTTCTGAGTTCCAAAATCTGAGTTCTGAGTTCTAACTTCTGAATTCTGAGTCCGGATCTCTGAATTCTGCGTTTTGATGTCTGAGGTCTGAATTGAGGGTTGCGAAATCTGATTCTGAATACGGATTCTTCGTTCTGCATTCTGCATTCTGAGTTCTGAGTTTCTAGTTCTCAACACTGAGTTCTGATTTTTGAGTTTTGAGTTCCCGGTTGGGAATTGTGGTTCTGAATACTGAGCTCTAATTTCTGAACTCTGCGTTCTGAATTTAGAATTCTGAGTTCTGCATTCAGATTCTGATTTCTGAGTGCTACATTCTAAAGTCTGAATTGTAACATCTGAGTTCTGAGTACTACGTTCTAAGGGCTGAGTTCTGAATTGGAAATTCTGAGTTCTGCGTTCTGAGTTCTGAACACTAAGCTGTGAATTCTGAATTCAGAATTCGAGTTTGGGAATTCTGAGTTCTGTATTCTGATATCTGCATTCTGAGATTTGAGTTTGAAGCTGTACATTCTGAGTGCTCAATTTCGAATACTGAATTTGGAGTTCTAATTTCTGAGTTCTGAATTAAGAGTTCTGAGTTCTGAATTCTGACTTGTGATTTCTGAGTTCTGAATTCCGCATTGATTACTGAGTTCCGATTTCTGAGTCCTGAATTCTGAATTGTGATCACAGAGTTCTGAGTTCTGTCTTCTGAATCCTAAGTTCGAAATGATGAGCTTTGAGTTCTGAATTCTGTATTGAATACTGAGTTCTGAGTTCTGACTTCAGAATTCTGAGCACTGAGATCTGTATTATGAGCTCTGAAAGCTGAGTTCTGAGTTCTAAATTATAAGTTCTGAATTCAGACTTCTGATTGCTGAGTTTTGAAACCTGCCTTCTGAGTTCCAAAATCTGAGTTCTGAGTTCTAACTTCTGAATTCTGAGTCCGGATCTCTGAATTCTGCGTTTTGATGTCTGAGGTCTGAATTGAGGGTTGCGAAATCTGATTCTGAATACGGATTCTTCGTTCCGCATTCTGCATTCTGAGTTCTGAGTTTCTAGTTCTCAACACTGAGTTCTGATTTTTGAGTTTTGAGTTCCGGGTTGGGAATTGTGGTTCTGAATACTGAGCTCTAATTTCTGAACTCTGCGTTCTGAATTTAGAATTCTGAGTTCTGCATTCAGATTCTGATTTCTGAGTGCTACATTCTAAAGTCTGAATTGTAACATCTGAGTTCTGAGTACTACGTTCTAAGGGCTGAGTTCTGAATTGGAAATTCTGAGTTCTGCGTTCTGAGTTCTGAACACTAAGCTGTGAATTCTGAATTCAGAATTCGAGTTTGGGAATTCTGAGTTCTGTATTCTGATATCTGCATTCTGAGATTTGAGTTTGAAGCTGTACATTCTGAGTGCTCAATTTCGAATACTGAATTTGGAGTTCTAATTTCTGAGTTCTGAATTAAGAGTTCTGAGTTCTCAATTCTGACTTGTGATTTCTGAGTTCTGAATTCCGCATTGATTACTGAGTTCCGATTTCTGAGTCCTGAATTCTGAATTGTGATCATAGAGTTCTGAGTTCTGTCTTCTGAATCCTAAGTTCGAAATGATGAGCTTTGAGTTCTGAATTCTGCATTGAATACTGAGTTCTGAGTTCTGACTTCAGAATTCTGAGCACTGAGATCTGTATTATGAGCTCTGAAAGCTGAGTTCTGAGTTCTAAATTATAAGTTCTGAATTCAGACTTCTGATTGCTGAGTTTTGAAACCTGCCTTCTGAGTTCCAAAGTCTGAGTTCTGAGTTCTAACTTCTGAATTCTGAGTCCGGATCTCTGAATTCTGCGTTTTGATGTCTGAGGTCTGAATTGAGGGTTGCGAAATCTGATTCTGAATACGGATTCTTCGTTCTGCATTCTGCATTCTGAGTTCTGAGTTTCTAGTTCTCAACACTGAGTTCTGATTTTTGAGTTTTGAGTTCCGGGTTGGGAATTGTGGTTCTGAATACTGAGCTCTAATTTCTGAACTCTGCGTTCTGAATTTAGAATTCTGAGTTCTGCATTCAGATTCTGATTTCTGAGTGCTACATTCTAAATTCTGAATTGTAACATCTGAGTTCTGAGTACTACGTTCTAAGGGCTGAGTTCTGAATTGGAAATTCTGAGTTCTGCGTTCTGAGTTCTGAACACTAAGCTGTGAATTCTGAATTCAGAATTCGAGTTTGGGAATTCTGAGTTCTGTATTCTGATATCTGCATTCTGAGATTTGAGTTTGAAGCTGTACATTCTGAGTGCTCAATTTCGAATACTGAATTTGGAGTTCTAATTTCTGAGTTCTGAATTAAGAGTTCTGAGTTCTCAATTCTGACTTGTGATTTCTGAGTTCTGAATTCCGCATTGATTACTGAGTTCCGATTTCTGAGTCCTGAATTCTGAATTGTGATCACAGAGTTCTGAGTTCTGTCTTCTGAATCCTAAGTTCGAAATGATGAGCTTTGAGTTCTGAATTCTGTATTGAATACTGAGTTCTGAGTTCTGACTTCAGAATTCTGAGCACTGAGATCTGTATTATGAGCTCTGAAAGCTGAGTTCTGAGTTCTAAATTATAAGTTCTGAGTTCAGACTTCTGATTGCTGAGTTTTGAAACCTGCCTTCTGAGTTCCAAAATCTGAGTTCTGAGTTCTAACTTCTGAATTCTGAGTCCGGATCTCTGAATTCTGCGTTTTGATGTCTGAGGTCTGAATTGAGGGTTGCGAAATCTGATTCTGAATACGGATTCTTCGTTCTGCATGCTGAATTCTGAGTTCTGAGTTTCTAGTTCTCAACACTGAGTTCTGATTTTTGAGTTTTGAGTTCCGGGTTGGGAATTGTGGTTCTGAATACTGAGCTCTAATTTCTGAACTCTGCATTCTGAATTTAGAATTCTGAGTTCTGCATTCAGATTCTGATTTCTGAGTGCTACATTCTAAAGTCTGAATTGTAACATCTGAGTTCTGAGTACTACGTTCTAAGGGCTGAGTTCTGAATTGGAAATTCTGAGTTCTGCGTTCTGAGTTCTGAACACTAAGCTGTGAATTCTGAATTCAGAATTCGAGTTTGGGAATTCTGAGTTCTGTATTCTGATATCTGCATTCTGAGATTTGAGTTTGAAGCTGTACATTCTGAGTGCTCAATTTCGAATACTGAATTTGGAGTTCTAATTTCTGAGTTCTGAATTAAGAGTTCTGAGTTCTCAATTCTGACTTGTGATTTCTGAGTTCTGAATTCCGCATTGATTACTGAGTTCCGATTTCTGAGTCCTGAATTCTGAATTGTGATCACAGAGTTCTGAGTTCTGTCTTCTGAATCCTAAGTTCGAAATGATGAGCTTTGAGTTCTGAATTCTGCATTGAATACTGAGTTCTGAGTTCTGACTTCAGAATTCTGAGCACTGAGATCTGTATTATGAGCTCTGAAAGCTGAGTTCTGAGTTCTAAATTATAAGTTCTGAATTCAGACTTCTGATTGCTGAGTTTTGAAACCTGCCTTCTGAGTTCCAAAGTCTGAGTTCTGAGTTCTAACTTCTGAATTCTGAGTCCGGATCTCTGAATTCTGCGTTTTGATGTCTGAGGTCTGAATTGAGGGTTGCGAAATCTGATTCTGAATACGGATTCTTCGTTCTGCATGCTGAATTCTGAGTTCTGAGTTTCTAGTTCTCAACACTGAGTTCTGATTTTTGAGTTTTGAGTTCCGGGTTGGGAATTGTGGTTCTGAATACTGAGCTCTAATTTCTGAACTCTGCGTTCTGAATTTAGAATTCTGAGTTCTGCATTCAGATTCTGATTTCTGAGTGCTACATTCTAAAGTCTGAATTGTAACATCTGAGTTCTGAGTACTACGTTCTAAGGGCTGAGTTCTGAATTGGAAATTCTGAGTTCTGCGTTCTGAGTTCTGAACACTAAGCTGTGAATTCTGAATTCAGAATTCGAGTTTGGGAATTCTGAGTTCTGTATTCTGATATCTGCATTCTGAGATTTGAGTTTGAAGCTGTACATTCTGAGTGCTCAATTTCGAATACTGAATTTGGAGTTCTAATTTCTGAGTTCTGAATTAAGAGTTCTGAGTTCTCAATTCTGACTTGTGATTTCTGAGTTCTGAATTCCGCATTGATTACTGAGTTCCGATTTCTGAGTCCTGAATTCTGAATTGTGATCACAGAGTTCTGAGTTCTGTCTTCTGAATCCTAAGTTCGAAATGAGCTTTGAGTTCTGAATTCTGCATTGAATACTGAGTTCTGAGTTCTGACTTCAGAATTCTGAGCACTGAGATCTGTATTATGAGCTCTGAAAGCTGAGTTCTGAGTTCTAAATTATAAGTTCTGAATTCAGACTTCTGATTGCTGAGTTTTGAAACCTGCCTTCTGAGTTCCAAAATCTGAGTTCTGAGTTCTAACTTCTGAATTCTGAGTCCGGATCTCTGAATTCTGCGTTTTGATGTCTGAGGTCTGAATTGAGGGTTGCGAAATCTGATTCTGAATACGGATTCTTCGTTCCACATTCTGCATGCTGAATTCTGAGTTCTGAGTTTCTAGTTCTCAACACTGAGTTCTGATTTTTGAGTTTTGAGTTCCGGGTTGGGAATTGTGGTTCTGAATACTGAGCTCTAATTTCTGAACTCTGCGTTCTGAATTTAGAATTCTGAGTTCTGCATTCAGATTCTGATTTCTGAGTGCTACATTCTAAAGTCTGAATTGTAACATCTGAGTTCTGAGTACTACGTTCTAAGGGCTGAGTTCTGAATTAGAAATTCTGAGTTCTGCGTTCTGAGTTCTGAACACTAAGCTGTGAATTCTGAATTCAGAATTCGAGTTTGGGAATTCTGAGTTCTGTATTCTGATATCTGCATTCTGAGATTTGAGTTTGAAGCTGTACATTCTGAGTGCTCAATTTCGAATACTGAATTTGGAGTTCTAATTTCTGAGTTCTGAATTAAGAGTTCTGAGTTCTGAATTCTGACTTGTGATTTCTGAGTTCTGAATTCCGCATTGATTACTGAGTTCCGATTTCTGAGTCCTGAATTCTGAATTGTGATCACAGAGTTCTGAGTTCTGTCTTCTGAATCCTAAGTTCGAAATGATGAGCTTTGAGTTCTGAATTCTGCATTGAATACTGAGTTCTGAGTTCTGACTTCAGAATTCTGAGCACTGAGATCTGTATTATGAGCTCTGAAAGCTGAGTTCTGAGTTCTAAATTATAAGTTCTGAATTCAGACTTCTGATTGCTGAGTTTTGAAACCTGCCTTCTGAGTTCCAAAATCTGAGTTCTGAGTTCTAACTTCTGAATTCTGAGTCCGGATCTCTGAATTCTGCGTTTTGATGTCTGAGGTCTGAATTGAGGGTTGCGAAATCTGATTCTGAATACGGATTCTTCGTTCTGCATTCTGCATGCTGAATTCTGAGTTCTGAGTTTCTAGTTCTCAACACTGAGTTCTGATTTTTGAGTTTTGAGTTCCGGGTTGGGAATTGTGGTTCTGAATACTGAGCTCTAATTTCTGAACTCTGCGTTCTGAATTTAGAATTCTGAGTTCTGCATTCAGATTCTGATTTCTGAGTGCTACATTCTAAATTCTGAATTGTAACATCTGAGTTCTGAGTACTACGTTCTAAGGGCTGAGTTCTGAATTGGAAATTCTGAGTTCTGCGTTCTGAGTTCTGAACACTAAGCTGTGAATTCTGAATTCAGAATTCGAGTTTGGGAATTCTGAGTTCTGTATTCTGATATCTGCATTCTGAGATTTGAGTTTGAAGCTGTACATTCTGAGTGCTCAATTTCGAATACTGAATTTGGAGTTCTAATTTCTGAGTTCTGAATTAAGAGTTCTGACTTCTCAATTCTGACTTGTGATTTCTGAGTTCTGAATTCCGCATTGATTACTGAGTTCCGATTTCTGAGTCCTGAATTCTGAATTGTGATCACAGAGTTCCGAGTTCTGTCTTCTGAATCCTAAGTTCGAAATGATGAGCTTTGAGTTCTGAATTCTGCATTGAATACTGAGTTCTGAGTTCTGACTTCAGAATTCTGAGCACTGAGATCTGTATTATGAGCTCTGAAAGCTGAGTTCTGAGTTCTAAATTATAAGTTCTGAATTCAGACTTCTGATTGCTGAGTTTTGAAACCTGCCTTCTGAGTTCCAAAGTCTGAGTTCTGAGTTCTAACTTCTGAATTCTGAGTCCGGATCTCTGAATTCTGCGTTTTGATGTCTGAGGTCTGAATTGAGGGTTGCGAAATCTGATTCTGAATACGGATTCTTCGTTCTGCATTCTGCATTCTGAGTTCTGAGTTTCTAGTTCTCAACACTGAGTTCTGATTTTTGAGTTTTGAGTTCCGGGTTGGGAATTGTGGTTCTGAATACTGAGCTCTAATTTCTGAACTCTGCGTTCTGAATTTAGAATTCTGAGTTCTGCATTCAGATTCTGATTTCTGAGTGCTACATTCTAAATTCTGAATTGTAACATCTGAGTTCTGAGTACTACGTTCTAAGGGCTGAGTTCTGAATTGGAAATTCTGAGTTCTGCGTTCTGAGTTCTGAACACTAAGCTGTGAATTCTGAATTCAGAATTCGAGTTTGGGAATTCTGAGTTCTGTATTCTGATATCTGCATTCTGAGATTTGAGTTTGAAGCTGTACATTCTGAGTGCTCAATTTCGAATACTGAATTTGGAGTTCTAATTTCTGAGTTCTGAATTAAGAGTTCTGAGTTCTGAATTCTGACTTGTGATTTCTGAGTTCTGAATTCCGCATTGATTACTGAGTTCCGATTTCTGAGTCCTGAATTCTGAATTGTGATCACAGAGTTCTGAGTTCTGTCTTCTGAATCCTAAGTTCGAAATGATGAGCTTTGAGTTCTGAATTCTGCATTGAATACTGAGTTCTGAGTTCTGACTTCAGAATTCTGAGCACTGAGATCTGTATTATGAGCTCTGAAAGCTGAGTTCTGAGTTCTAAATTATAAGTTCTGAATTCAGACTTCTGATTGCTGAGTTTTGAAACCTGCCTTCTGAGTTCCAAAGTCTGAGTTCTGAGTTCTAACTTCTGAATTCTGAGTCCGGATCTCTGAATTCTGCGTTTTGATGTCTGAGGTCTGAATTGAGGGTTGCGAAATCTGATTCTGAATACGGATTCTTCGTTCTGCATTCTGCATTCTGAGTTCTGAGTTTCTAGTTCTCAACACTGAGTTCTGATTTTTGAGTTTTGAGTTCCGGGTTGGGAATTGTGGTTCTGAATACTGAGCTCTAATTTCTGAACTCTGCGTTCTGAATTTAGAATTCTGAGTTCTGCATTCAGATTCTGATTTCTGAGTGCTACATTCTAAATTCTGAATTGTAACATCTGAGTTCTGAGTACTACGTTCTAAGGGCTGAGTTCTGAATTGGAAATTCTGAGTTCTGCGTTCTGAGTTCTGAACACTAAGCTGTGAATTCTGAATTCAGAATTCGAGTTTGGGAATTCTGAGTTCTGTATTCTGATATCTGCATTCTGAGATTTGAGTTTGAAGCTGTACATTCTGAGTGCTCAATTTCGAATACTGAATTTGGAGTTCTAATTTCTGAGTTCTGAATTAAGAGTTCTGAGTTCTGAATTCTGACTTGTGATTTCTGAGTTCTGAATTCCGCATTGATTACTGAGTTCCGATTTCTGAGTCCTGAATTCTGAATTGTGATCACAGAGTTCTGAGTTCTGTCTTCTGAATCCTAAGTTCGAAATGATGAGCTTTGAGTTCTGAATTCTGCATTGAATACTGAGTTCTGAGTTCTGACTTCAGAATTCTGAGCACTGAGATCTGTATTATGAGCTCTGAAAGCTGAGTTCTGAGTTCTAAATTATAAGTTCTGAATTCAGACTTCTGATTGCTGAGTTTTGAAACCTGCCTTCTGAGTTCCAAAATCTGAGTTCTGAGTTCTAACTTCTGAATTCTGAGTCCGGATCTCTGAATTCTGCGTTTTGATGTCTGAGGTCTGAATTGAGGGTTGCGAAATCTGATTCTGAATACGGATTCTTCGTTCCACATTCTGCATGCTGAATTCTGAGTTCTGAGTTTCTAGTTCTCAACACTGAGTTCTGATTTTTGAGTTTTGAGTTCCGGGTTGGGAATTGTGGTTCTGAATACTGAGCTCTAATTTCTGAACTCTGCGTTCTGAATTTAGAATTCTGAGTTCTGCATTCAGATTCTGATTTCTGAGTGCTACATTCTAAAGTCTGAATTGTAACATCTGAGTTCTGAGTACTACGTTCTAAGGGCTGAGTTCTGAATTAGAAATTCTGAGTTCTGCGTTCTGAGTTCTGAACACTAAGCTGTGAATTCTGAATTCAGAATTCGAGTTTGGGAATTCTGAGTTCTGTATTCTGATATCTGCATTCTGAGATTTGAGTTTGAAGCTGTACATTCTGAGTGCTCAATTTCGAATACTGAATTTGGAGTTCTAATTTCTGAGTTCTGAATTAAGAGTTCTGAGTTCTGAATTCTGACTTGTGATTTCTGAGTTCTGAATTCCGCATTGATTACTGAGTTCCGATTTCTGAGTCCTGAATTCTGAATTGTGATCACAGAGTTCTGAGTTCTGTCTTCTGAATCCTAAGTTCGAAATGATGAGCTTTGAGTTCTGAATTCTGCATTGAATACTGAGTTCTGAGTTCTGACTTCAGAATTCTGAGCACTGAGATCTGTATTATGAGCTCTGAAAGCTGAGTTCTGAGTTCTAAATTATAAGTTCTGAATTCAGACTTCTGATTGCTGAGTTTTGAAACCTGCCTTCTGAGTTCCAAAGTCTGAGTTCTGAGTTCTAACTTCTGAATTCTGAGTCCGGATCTCTGAATTCTGCGTTTTGATGTCTGAGGTCTGAATTGAGGGTTGCGAAATCTGATTCTGAATACGGATTCTTCGTTCTGCATTCTGCATGCTGAATTCTGAGTTCTGAGTTTCTAGTTCTCAACACTGAGTTCTGATTTTTGAGTTTTGAGTTCCGGGTTGGGAATTGTGGTTCTGAATACTGAGCTCTAATTTCTGAACTCTGCGTTCTGAATTTAGAATTCTGAGTTCTGCATTCAGATTCTGATTTCTGAGTGCTACATTCTAAATTCTGAATTGTAACATCTGAGTTCTGAGTACTACGTTCTAAGGGCTGAGTTCTGAATTGGAAATTCTGAGTTCTGCGTTCTGAGTTCTGAACACTAAGCTGTGAATTCTGAATTCAGAATTCGAGTTTGGGAATTCTGAGTTCTGTATTCTGATATCTGCATTCTGAGATTTGAGTTTGAAGCTGTACATTCTGAGTGCTCAATTTCGAA
The DNA here is from genome assembly GCF_030435755.1 of Ochotona princeps. Classification (NCBI taxonomy): domain Eukaryota; kingdom Metazoa; phylum Chordata; class Mammalia; order Lagomorpha; family Ochotonidae; genus Ochotona; species Ochotona princeps. Next base: position 1,122,116 of record NC_080866.1, on the reverse strand, counting down.
TACTGAATTTGGAGTTCTAATTTCTGAGTTCTGAATTAAGAGTTCTGAGTTCTGAATTCTGACTTGTGATTTCTGAGTTCTGAATTCCGCATTGATTACTGAGTTCCGATTTCTGAGTCCTGAATTCTGAATTGTGATCACAGAGTTCTGAGTTCTGTCTTCTGAATCCTAAGTTCGAAATGATGAGCTTTGAGTTCTGAATTCTGCATTGAATACTGAGTTCTGAGTTCTGACTTCAGAATTCTGAGCACTGAGATCTGTATTATGAGCTCTGAAAGCTGAGTTCTGAGTTCTAAATTATAAGTTCTGAATTCAGACTTCTGATTGCTGAGTTTTGAAACCTGCCTTCTGAGTTCCAAAGTCTGAGTTCTGAGTTCTAACTTCTGAATTCTGAGTCCGGATCTCTGAATTCTGCGTTTTGATGTCTGAGGTCTGAATTGAGGGTTGCGAAATCTGATTCTGAATACGGATTCTTCGTTCTGCATTCTGCATGCTGAATTCTGAGTTCTGAGTTTCTAGTTCTCAACACTGAGTTCTGATTTTTGAGTTTTGAGTTCCGGGTTGGGAATTGTGGTTCTGAATACTGAGCTCTAATTTCTGAACTCTGCGTTCTGAATTTAGAATTCTGAGTTCTGCATTCAGATTCTGATTTCTGAGTGCTACATTCTAAAGTCTGAATTGTAACATCTGAGTTCTGAGTACTACGTTCTAAGGGCTGAGTTCTGAATTGGAAATTCTGAGTTCTGCGTTCTGAGTTCTGAACACTAAGCTGTGAATTCTGAATTCAGAATTCGAGTTTGGGAATTCTGAGTTCTGTATTCTGATATCTGCATTCTGAGATTTGAGTTTGAAGCTGTACATTCTGAGTGCTCAATTTCGAATACTGAATTTGGAGTTCTAATTTCTGAGTTCTGAATTAAGAGTTCTGAGTTCTGAATTCTGACTTGTGATTTCTGAGTTCTGAATTCCGCATTGATTACTGAGTTCCGATTTCTGAGTCCTGAATTCTGAATTGTGATCACAGAGTTCTGAGTTCTGTCTTCTGAATCCTAAGTTCGAAATGATGAGCTTTGAGTTCTGAATTCTGCATTGAATACTGAGTTCTGAGTTCTGACTTCAGAATTCTGAGCACTGAGATCTGTATTATGAGCTCTGAAAGCTGAGTTCTGAGTTCTAAATTATAAGTTCTGAATTCAGACTTCTGATTGCTGAGTTTTGAAACCTGCCTTCTGAGTTCCAAAGTCTGAGTTCTGAGTTCTAACTTCTGAATTCTGAGTCCGGATCTCTGAATTCTGCGTTTTGATGTCTGAGGTCTGAATTGAGGGTTGCGAAATCTGATTCTGAATACGGATTCTTCGTTCTGCATTCTGCATTCTGAGTTCTGAGTTTCTAGTTCTCAACACTGAGTTCTGATTTTTGAGTTTTGAGTTCCGGGTTGGGAATTGTGGTTCTGAATACTGAGCTCTAATTTCTGAACTCTGCGTTCTGAATTTAGAATTCTGAGTTCTGCATTCAGATTCTGATTTCTGAGTGCTACATTCTAAATTCTGAATTGTAACATCTGAGTTCTGAGTACTACGTTCTAAGGGCTGAGTTCTGAATTGGAAATTCTGAGTTCTGCGTTCTGAGTTCTGAACACTAAGCTGTGAATTCTGAATTCAGAATTCGAGTTTGGGAATTCTGAGTTCTGTATTCTGATATCTGCATTCTGAGATTTGAGTTTGAAGCTGTACATTCTGAGTGCTCAATTTCGAATACTGAATTTGGAGTTCTAATTTCTGAGTTCTGAATTAAGAGTTCTGAGTTCTGAATTCTGACTTGTGATTTCTGAGTTCTGAATTCCGCATTGATTACTGAGTTCCGATTTCTGAGTCCTGAATTCTGAATTGTGATCACAGAGTTCTGAGTTCTGTCTTCTGAATCCTAAGTTCGAAATGATGAGCTTTGAGTTCTGAATTCTGCATTGAATACTGAGTTCTGAGTTCTGACTTCAGAATTCTGAGCACTGAGATCTGTATTATGAGCTCTGAAAGCTGAGTTCTGAGTTCTAAATTATAAGTTCTGAATTCAGACTTCTGATTGCTGAGTTTTGAAACCTGCCTTCTGAGTTCCAAAATCTGAGTTCTGAGTTCTAACTTCTGAATTCTGAGTCCGGATCTCTGAATTCTGCGTTTTGATGTCTGAGGTCTGAATTGAGGGTTGCGAAATCTGATTCTGAATACGGATTCTTCGTTCCACATTCTGCATGCTGAATTCTGAGTTCTGAGTTTCTAGTTCTCAACACTGAGTTCTGATTTTTGAGTTTTGAGTTCCGGGTTGGGAATTGTGGTTCTGAATACTGAGCTCTAATTTCTGAACTCTGCGTTCTGAATTTAGAATTCTGAGTTCTGCATTCAGATTCTGATTTCTGAGTGCTACATTCTAAAGTCTGAATTGTAACATCTGAGTTCTGAGTACTACGTTCTAAGGGCTGAGTTCTGAATTAGAAATTCTGAGTTCTGCGTTCTGAGTTCTGAACACTAAGCTGTGAATTCTGAATTCAGAATTCGAGTTTGGGAATTCTGAGTTCTGTATTCTGATATCTGCATTCTGAGATTTGAGTTTGAAGCTGTACATTCTGAGTGCTCAATTTCGAATACTGAATTTGGAGTTCTAATTTCTGAGTTCTGAATTAAGAGTTCTGAGTTCTGAATTCTGACTTGTGATTTCTGAGTTCTGAATTCCGCATTGATTACTGAGTTCCGATTTCTGAGTCCTGAATTCTGAATTGTGATCACAGAGTTCTGAGTTCTGTCTTCTGAATCCTAAGTTCGAAATGATGAGCTTTGAGTTCTGAATTCTGCATTGAATACTGAGTTCTGAGTTCTGACTTCAGAATTCTGAGCACTGAGATCTGTATTATGAGCTCTGAAAGCTGAGTTCTGAGTTCTAAATTATAAGTTCTGAATTCAGACTTCTGATTGCTGAGTTTTGAAACCTGCCTTCTGAGTTCCAAAGTCTGAGTTCTGAGTTCTAACTTCTGAATTCTGAGTCCGGATCTCTGAATTCTGCGTTTTGATGTCTGAGGTCTGAATTGAGGGTTGCGAAATCTGATTCTGAATACGGATTCTTCGTTCTGCATTCTGCATGCTGAATTCTGAGTTCTGAGTTTCTAGTTCTCAACACTGAGTTCTGATTTTTGAGTTTTGAGTTCCGGGTTGGGAATTGTGGTTCTGAATACTGAGCTCTAATTTCTGAACTCTGCGTTCTGAATTTAGAATTCTGAGTTCTGCATTCAGATTCTGATTTCTGAGTGCTACATTCTAAATTCTGAATTGTAACATCTGAGTTCTGAGTACTACGTTCTAAGGGCTGAGTTCTGAATTGGAAATTCTGAGTTCTGCGTTCTGAGTTCTGAACACTAAGCTGTGAATTCTGAATTCAGAATTCGAGTTTGGGAATTCTGAGTTCTGTATTCTGATATCTGCATTCTGAGATTTGAGTTTGAAGCTGTACATTCTGAGTGCTCAATTTCGAATACTGAATTTGGAGTTCTAATTTCTGAGTTCTGAATTAAGAGTTCTGAGTTCTCAATTCTGACTTGTGATTTCTGAGTTCTGAATTCCGCATTGATTACTGAGTTCCGATTTCTGAGTCCTGAATTCTGAATTGTGATCACAGAGTTCTGAGTTCTGTCTTCTGAATCCTAAGTTCGAAATGATGAGCTTTGAGTTCTGAATTCTGCATTGAATACTGAGTTCTGAGTTCTGACTTCAGAATTCTGAGCACTGAGATCTGTATTATGAGCTCTGAAAGCTGAGTTCTGAGTTCTAAATTATAAGTTCTGAATTCAGACTTCTGATTGCTGAGTTTTGAAACCTGCCTTCTGAGTTCCAAAGTCTGAGTTCTGAGTTCTAACTTCTGAATTCTGAGTCCGGATCTCTGAATTCTGCGTTTTGATGTCTGAGGTCTGAATTGAGGGTTGCGAAATCTGATTCTGAATACGGATTCTTCGTTCTGCATTCTGCATGCTGAATTCTGAGTTCTGAGTTTCTAGTTCTCAACACTGAGTTCTGATTTTTGAGTTTTGAGTTCCGGGTTGGGAATTGTGGTTCTGAATACTGAGCTCTAATTTCTGAACTCTGCGTTCTGAATTTAGAATTCTGAGTTCTGCATTCAGATTCTGATTTCTGAGTGCTACATTCTAAAGTCTGAATTGTAACATCTGAGTTCTGAGTACTACGTTCTAAGGGCTGAGTTCTGAATTGGAAATTCTGAGTTCTGCGTTCTGAGTTCTGAACACTAAGCTGTGAATTCTGAATTCAGAATTCGAGTTTGGGAATTCTGAGTTCTGTATTCTGATATCTGCATTCTGAGATTTGAGTTTGAAGCTGTACATTCTGAGTGCTCAATTTCGAATACTGAATTTGGAGTTCTAATTTCTGAGTTCTGAATTAAGAGTTCTGAGTTCTCAATTCTGACTTGTGATTTCTGAGTTCTGAATTCCGCATTGATTACTGAGTTCCGATTTCTGAGTCCTGAATTCTGAATTGTGATCACAGAGTTCTGAGTTCTGTCTTCTGAATCCTAAGTTCGAAATGATGAGCTTTGAGTTCTGAATTCTGCATTGAATACTGAGTTCTGAGTTCTGACTTCAGAATTCTGAGCACTGAGATCTGTATTATGAGCTCTGAAAGCTGAGTTCTGAGTTCTAAATTATAAGTTCTGAATTCAGACTTCTGATTGCTGAGTTTTGAAACCTGCCTTCTGAGTTCCAAAATCTGAGTTCTGAGTTCTAACTTCTGAATTCTGAGTCCGGATCTCTGAATTCTGCGTTTTGATGTCTGAGGTCTGAATTGAGGGTTGCGAAATCTGATTCTGAATACGGATTCTTCGTTCTGCATGCTGAATTCTGAGTTCTGAGTTTCTAGTTCTCAACACTGAGTTCTGATTTTTGAGTTTTGAGTTCCGGGTTGGGAATTGTGGTTCTGAATACTGAGCTCTAATTTCTGAACTCTGCGTTCTGAATTTAGAATTCTGAGTTCTGCATTCAGATTCTGATTTCTGAGTGCTACATTCTAAAGTCTGAATTGTAACATCTGAGTTCTGAGTACTACGTTCTAAGGGCTGAGTTCTGAATTGGAAATTCTGAGTTCTGCGTTCTGAGTTCTGAACACTAAGCTGTGAATTCTGAATTCAGAATTCGAGTTTGGGAATTCTGAGTTCTGTATTCTGATATCTGCATTCTGAGATTTGAGTTTGAAGCTGTACATTCTGAGTGCTCAATTTCGAATACTGAATTTGGAGTTCTAATTTCTGAGTTCTGAATTAAGAGTTCTGAGTTCTCAATTCTGACTTGTGATTTCTGAGTTCTGAATTCCGCATTGATTACTGAGTTCCGATTTCTGAGTCCTGAATTCTGAATTGTGATCACAGAGTTCTGAGTTCTGTCTTCTGAATCCTAAGTTCGAAATGATGAGCTTTGAGTTCTGAATTCTGCATTGAATACTGAGTTCTGAGTTCTGACTTCAGAATTCTGAGCACTGAGATCTGTATTATGAGCTCTGAAAGCTGAGTTCTGAGTTCTAAATTATAAGTTCTGAATTCAGACTTCTGATTGCTGAGTTTTGAAACCTGCCTTCTGAGTTCCAAAGTCTGAGTTCTGAGTTCTAACTTCTGAATTCTGAGTCCGGATCTCTGAATTCTGCGTTTTGATGTCTGAGGTCTGAATTGAGGGTTGCGAAATCTGATTCTGAATACGGATTCTTCGTTCTGCATTCTGCATGCTGAATTCTGAGTTCTGAGTTTCTAGTTCTCAACACTGAGTTCTGATTTTTGAGTTTTGAGTTCCGGGTTGGGAATTGTGGTTCTGAATACTGAGCTCTAATTTCTGAACTCTGCGTTCTGAATTTAGAATTCTGAGTTCTGCATTCAGATTCTGATTTCTGAGTGCTACATTCTAAATTCTGAATTGTAACATCTGAGTTCTGAGTACTACGTTCTAAGGGCTGAGTTCTGAATTGGAAATTCTGAGTTCTGCGTTCTGAGTTCTGAACACTAAGCTGTGAATTCTGAATTCAGAATTCGAGTTTGGGAATTCTGAGTTCTGTATTCTGATATCTGCATTCTGAGATTTGAGTTTGAAGCTGTACATTCTGAGTGCTCAATTTCGAATACTGAATTTGGAGTTCTAATTTCTGAGTTCTGAATTAAGAGTTCTGAGTTCTGAATTCTGACTTGTGATTTCTGAGTTCTGAATTCCGCATTGATTACTGAGTTCCGATTTCTGAGTCCTGAATTCTGAATTGTGATCACAGAGTTCTGAGTTCTGTCTTCTGAATCCTAAGTTCGAAATGATGAGCTTTGAGTTCTGAATTCTGCATTGAATACTGAGTTCTGAGTTCTGACTTCAGAATTCTGAGCACTGAGATCTGTATTATGAGCTCTGAAAGCTGAGTTCTGAGTTCTAAATTATAAGTTCTGAATTCAGACTTCTGATTGCTGAGTTTTGAAACCTGCCTTCTGAGTTCCAAAGTCTGAGTTCTGAGTTCTAACTTCTGAATTCTGAGTCCGGATCTCTGAATTCTGCGTTTTGATGTCTGAGGTCTGAATTGAGGGTTGCGAAATCTGATTCTGAATACGGATTCTTCGTTCTGCATTCTGCATGCTGAATTCTGAGTTCTGAGTTTCTAGTTCTCAACACTGAGTTCTGATTTTTGAGTTTTGAGTTCCGGGTTGGGAATTGTGGTTCTGAATACTGAGCTCTAATTTCTGAACTCTGCGTTCTGAATTTAGAATTCTGAGTTCTGCATTCAGATTCTGATTTCTGAGTGCTACATTCTAAATTCTGAATTGTAACATCTGAGTTCTGAGTACTACGTTCTAAGGGCTGAGTTCTGAATTGGAAATTCTGAGTTCTGCGTTCTGAGTTCTGAACACTAAGCTGTGAATTCTGAATTCAGAATTCGAGTTTGGGAATTCTGAGTTCTGTATTCTGATATCTGCATTCTGAGATTTGAGTTTGAAGCTGTACATTCTGAGTGCTCAATTTCGAATACTGAATTTGGAGTTCTAATTTCTGAGTTCTGAATTAAGAGTTCTGAGTTCTGAATTCTGACTTGTGATTTCTGAGTTCTGAATTCCGCATTGATTACTGAGTTCCGATTTCTGAGTCCTGAATTCTGAATTGTGATCACAGAGTTCTGAGTTCTGTCTTCTGAATCCTAAGTTCGAAATGATGAGCTTTGAGTTCTGAATTCTGCATTGAATACTGAGTTCTGAGTTCTGACTTCAGAATTCTGAGCACTGAGATCTGTATTATGAGCTCTGAAAGCTGAGTTCTGAGTTCTAAATTATAAGTTCTGAATTCAGACTTCTGATTGCTGAGTTTTGAAACCTGCCTTCTGAGTTCCAAAATCTGAGTTCTGAGTTCTAACTTCTGAATTCTGAGTCCGGATCTCTGAATTCTGCGTTTTGATGTCTGAGGTCTGAATTGAGGGTTGCGAAATCTGATTCTGAATACGGATTCTTCGTTCTGCATGCTGCATTCTGAGTTCTGAGTTTCTAGTTCTCAACACTGAGTTCTGATTTTTGAGTTTTGAGTTCCGGGTTGGGAATTGTGGTTCTGAATACTGAGCTCTAATTTCTGAACTCTGCGTTCTGAATTTAGAATTCTGAGTTCTGCATTCAGATTCTGATTTCTGAGTGCTACATTCTAAAGTCTGAATTGTAACATCTGAGTTCTGAGTACTACGTTCTAAGGGCTGAGTTCTGAATTGGAAATTCTGAGTTCTGCGTTCTGAGTTCTGAACACTAAGCTGTGAATTCTGAATTCAGAATTCGAGTTTGGGAATTCTGAGTTCTGTATTCTGATATCTGCATTCTGAGATTTGAGTTTGAAGCTGTACATTCTGAGTGCTCAATTTCGAATACTGAATTTGGAGTTCTAATTTCTGAGTTCTGAATTAAGAGTTCTGAGTTCTCAATTCTGACTTGTGATTTCTGAGTTCTGAATTCCGCATTGATTACTGAGTTCCGATTTCTGAGTCCTGAATTCTGAATTGTGATCACAGAGTTCTGAGTTCTGTCTTCTGAATCCTAAGTTCGAAATGATGAGCTTTGAGTTCTGAATTCTGCATTGAATACTGAGTTCTGAGTTCTGACTTCAGAATTCTGAGCACTGAGATCTGTATTATGAGCTCTGAAAGCTGAGTTCTGAGTTCTAAATTATAAGTTCTGAATTCAGACTTCTGATTGCTGAGTTTTGAAACCTGCCTTCTGAGTTCCAAAGTCTGAGTTCTGAGTTCTAACTTCTGAATTCTGAGTCCGGATCTCTGAATTCTGCGTTTTGATGTCTGAGGTCTGAATTGAGGGTTGCGAAATCTGATTCTGAATACGGATTCTTCGTTCTGCATTCTGCATTCTGCATTCTGAGTTCTGAGTTTCTAGTTCTCAACACTGAGTTCTGATTTTTGAGTTTTGAGTTCCGGGTTGGGAATTGTGGTTCTGAATACTGAGCTCTAATTTCTGAACTCTGCGTTCTGAATTTAGAATTCTGAGTTCTGCATTCAGATTCTGATTTCTGAGTGCTACATTCTAAAGTCTGAATTGTAACATCTGAGTTCTGAGTACTACGTTCTAAGGGCTGAGTTCTGAATTGGAAATTCTGAGTTCTGCGTTCTGAGTTCTGAACACTAAGCTGTGAATTCTGAATTCAGAATTCGAGTTTGGGAATTCTGAGTTCTGTATTCTGATATCTGCATTCTGAGATTTGAGTTTGAAGCTGTACATTCTGAGTGCTCAATTTCGAATACTGAATTTGGAGTTCTAATTTCTGAGTTCTGAATTAAGAGTTCTGAGTTCTGAATTCTGACTTGTGATTTCTGAGTTCTGAATTCCGCATTGATTACTGAGTTCCGATTTCTGAGTCCTGAATTCTGAATTGTGATCACAGAGTTCTGAGTTCTGTCTTCTGAATCCTAAGTTCGAAATGATGAGCTTTGAGTTCTGAATTCTGCATTGAATACTGAGTTCTGAGTTCTGACTTCAGAATTCTGAGCACTGAGATCTGTATTATGAGCTCTGAAAGCTGAGTTCTGAGTTCTAAATTATAAGTTCTGAATTCAGACTTCTGATTGCTGAGTTTTGAAACCTGCCTTCTGAGTTCCAAAATCTGAGTTCTGAGTTCTAACTTCTGAATTCTGAGTCCGGATCTCTGAATTCTGCGTTTTGATGTCTGAGGTCTGAATTGAGGGTTGCGAAATCTGATTCTGAATACGGATTCTTCGTTCTGCATTCTGCATGCTGAATTCTGAGTTCTGAGTTTCTAGTTCTCAACACTGAGTTCTGATTTTTGAGTTTTGAGTTCCGGGTTGGGAATTGTGGTTCTGAATACTGAGCTCTAATTTCTGAACTCTGTGTTCTGAATTTAGAATTCTGAGTTCTGCATTCAGATTCTGATTTCTGAGTGCTACATTCTAAAGTCTGAATTGTAACATCTGAGTTCTGAGTACTACGTTCTAAGGGCTGAGTTCTGAATTGGAAATTCTGAGTTCTGCGTTCTGAGTTCTGAACACTAAGCTGTGAATTCTGAATTCAGAATTCGAGTTTGGGAATTCTGAGTTCTGTATTCTGATATCTGCATTCTGAGATTTGAGTTTGAAGCTGTACATTCTGAGTGCTCAATTTCGAATACTGAATTTGGAGTTCTAATTTCTGAGTTCTGAATTAAGAGTTCTGAGTTCTCAATTCTGACTTGTGATTTCTGAGTTCTGAATTCCGCATTGATTACTGAGTTCCGATTTCTGAGTCCTGAATTCTGAATTGTGATCACAGAGTTCTGAGTTCTGTCTTCTGAATCCTAAGTTCGAAATGATGAGCTTTGAGTTCTGAATTCTGCATTGAATACTGAGTTCTGAGTTCTGACTTCAGAATTCTGAGCACTGAGATCTGTATTATGAGCTCTGAAAGCTGAGTTCTGAGTTCTAAATTATAAGTTCTGAATTCAGACTTCTGATTGCTGAGTTTTGAAACCTGCCTTCTGAGTTCCAAAGTCTGAGTTCTGAGTTCTAACTTCTGAATTCTGAGTCCGGATCTCTGAATTCTGCGTTTTGATGTCTGAGGTCTGAATTGAGGGTTGCGAAATCTGATTCTGAATACGGATTCTTCGTTCTGCATTCTGCATGCTGAATTCTGAGTTCTGAGTTTCTAGTTCTCAACACTGAGTTCTGATTTTTGAGTTTTGAGTTCCGGGTTGGGAATTGTGGTTCTGAATACTGAGCTCTAATTTCTGAACTCTGCGTTCTGAATTTAGAATTCTGAGTTCTGCATTCAGATTCTGATTTCTGAGTGCTACATTCTAAATTCTGAATTGTAACATCTGAGTTCTGAGTACTACGTTCTAAGGGCTGAGTTCTGAATTGGAAATTCTGAGTTCTGCGTTCTGAGTTCTGAACACTAAGCTGTGAATTCTGAATTCAGAATTCGAGTTTGGGAATTCTGAGTTCTGTATTCTGATATCTGCATTCTGAGATTTGAGTTTGAAGCTGTACATTCTGAGTGCTCAATTTCGAATACTGAATTTGGAGTTCTAATTTCTGAGTTCTGAATTAAGAGTTCTGAGTTCTGAATTCTGACTTGTGATTTCTGAGTTCTGAATTCCGCATTGATTACTGAGTTCCGATTTCTGAGTCCTGAATTCTGAATTGTGATCACAGAGTTCTGAGTTCTGTCTTCTGAATCCTAAGTTCGAAATGATGAGCTTTGAGTTCTGAATTCTGCATTGAATACTGAGTTCTGAGTTCTGACTTCAGAATTCTGAGCACTGAGATCTGTATTATGAGCTCTGAAAGCTGAGTTCTGAGTTCTAAATTATAAGTTCTGAATTCAGACTTCTGATTGCTGAGTTTTGAAACCTGCCTTCTGAGTTCCAAAATCTGAGTTCTGAGTTCTAACTTCTGAATTCTGAGTCCGGATCTCTGAATTCTGCGTTTTGATGTCTGAGGTCTGAATTGAGGGTTGCGAAATCTGATTCTGAATACGGATTCTTCGTTCTGCATTCTGCATGCTGAATTCTGAGTTCTGAGTTTCTAGTTCTCAACACTGAGTTCTGATTTTTGAGTTTTGAGTTCCGGGTTGGGAATTGTGGTTCTGAATACTGAGCTCTAATTTCTGAACTCTGTGTTCTGAATTTAGAATTCTGAGTTCTGCATTCAGATTCTGATTTCTGAGTGCTACATTCTAAATTCTGAATTGTAACATCTGAGTTCTGAGTACTACGTTCTAAGGGCTGAGTTCTGAATTGGAAATTCTGAGTTCTGCGTTCTGAGTTCTGAACACTAAGCTGTGAATTCTGAATTCAGAATTCGAGTTTGGGAATTCTGAGTTCTGTATTCTGATATCTGCATTCTGAGATTTGAGTTTGAAGCTGTACATTCTGAGTGCTCAATTTCGAATACTGAATTTGGAGTTCTAATTTCTGAGTTCTGAATTAAGAGTTCTGAGTTCTGAATTCTGACTTGTGATTTCTGAGTTCTGAATTCCGCATTGATTACTGAGTTCCGATTTCTGAGTCCTGAATTCTGAATTGTGATCACAGAGTTCTGAGTTCTGTCTTCTGAATCCTAAGTTCGAAATGATGAGCTTTGAGTTCTGAATTCTGCATTGAATACTGAGTTCTGAGTTCTGACTTCAGAATTCTGAGCACTGAGATCTGTATTATGAGCTCTGAAAGCTGAGTTCTGAGTTCTAAATTATAAGTTCTGAATTCAGACTTCTGATTGCTGAGTTTTGAAACCTGCCTTCTGAGTTCCAAAGTCTGAGTTCTGAGTTCTAACTTCTGAATTCTGAGTCCGGATCTCTGAATTCTGCGTTTTGATGTCTGAGGTCTGAATTGAGGGTTGCGAAATCTGATTCTGAATACGGATTCTTCGTTCTGCATTCTGCATTCTGAGTTCTGAGTTTCTAGTTCTCAACACTGAGTTCTGATTTTTGAGTTTTGAGTTCCGGGTTGGGAATTGTGGTTCTGAATACTGAGCTCTAATTTCTGAACTCTGCGTTCTGAATTTAGAATTCTGAGTTCTGCATTCAGATTCTGATTTCTGAGTGCTACATTCTAAAGTCTGAATTGTAACATCTGAGTTCTGAGTACTACGTTCTAAGGGCTGAGTTCTGAATTGGAAATTCTGAGTTCTGCGTTCTGAGTTCTGAACACTAAGCTGTGAATTCTGAATTCAGAATTCGAGTTTGGGAATTCTGAGTTCTGTATTCTGATATCTGCATTCTGAGATTTGAGTTTGAAGCTGTACATTCTGAGTGCTCAATTTCGAATACTGAATTTGGAGTTCTAATTTCTGAGTTCTGAATTAAGAGTTCTGAGTTCTGAATTCTGACTTGTGATTTCTGAGTTCTGAATTCCGCATTGATTACTGAGTTCCGATTTCTGAGTCCTGAATTCTGAATTGTGATCACAGAGTTCTGAGTTCTGTCTTCTGAATCCTAAGTTCGAAATGATGAGCTTTGAGTTCTGAATTCTGCATTGAATACTGAGTTCTGAGTTCTGACTTCAGAATTCTGAGCACTGAGATCTGTATTATGAGCTCTGAAAGCTGAGTTCTGAGTTCTAAATTATAAGTTCTGAATTCAGACTTCTGATTGCTGAGTTTTGAAACCTGCCTTCTGAGTTCCAAAGTCTGAGTTCTGAGTTCTAACTTCTGAATTCTGAGTCCGGATCTCTGAATTCTGCGTTTTGATGTCTGAGGTCTGAATTGAGGGTTGCGAAATCTGATTCTGAATACGGATTCTTCGTTCTGCATTCTGCATGCTGAATTCTGAGTTCTGAGTTTCTAGTTCTCAACACTGAGTTCTGATTTTTGAGTTTTGAGTTCCGGGTTGGGAATTGTGGTTCTGAATACTGAGCTCTAATTTCTGAACTCTGTGTTCTGAATTTAGAATTCTGAGTTCTGCATTCAGATTCTGATTTCTGAGTGCTACATTCTAAAGTCTGAATTGTAACATCTGAGTTCTGAGTACTACGTTCTAAGGGCTGAGTTCTGAATTGGAAATTCTGAGTTCTGCGTTCTGAGTTCTGAACACTAAGCTGTGAATTCTGAATTCAGAATTCGAGTTTGGGAATTCTGAGTTCTGTATTCTGATATCTGCATTCTGAGATTTGAGTTTGAAGCTGTACATTCTGAGTGCTCAATTTCGAATACTGAATTTGGAGTTCTAATTTCTGAGTTCTGAATTAAGAGTTCTGAGTTCTGAATTCTGACTTGTGATTTCTGAGTTCTGAATTCCGCATTGATTACTGAGTTCCGATTTCTGAGTCCTGAATTCTGAATTGTGATCACAGAGTTCTGAGTTCTGTCTTCTGAATCCTAAGTTCGAAATGATGAGCTTTGAGTTCTGAATTCTGCATTGAATACTGAGTTCTGAGTTCTGACTTCAGAATTCTGAGCACTGAGATCTGTATTATGAGCTCTGAAAGCTGAGTTCTGAGTTCTAAATTATAAGTTCTGAATTCAGACTTCTGATTGCTGAGTTTTGAAACCTGCCTTCTGAGTTCCAAAGTCTGAGTTCTGAGTTCTAACTTCTGAATTCTGAGTCCGGATCTCTGAATTCTGCGTTTTGATGTCTGAGGTCTGAATTGAGGGTTGCGAAATCTGATTCTGAATACGGATTCTTCGTTCTGCATTCTGCATTCTGAGTTCTGAGTTTCTAGTTCTCAACACTGAGTTCTGATTTTTGAGTTTTGAGTTCCGGGTTGGGAATTGTGGTTCTGAATACTGAGCTCTAATTTCTGAACTCTGCGTTCTGAATTTAGAATTCTGAGTTCTGCATTCAGATTCTGATTTCTGAGTGCTACATTCTAAAGTCTGAATTGTAACATCTGAGTTCTGAGTACTACGTTCTAAGGGCTGAGTTCTGAATTGGAAATTCTGAGTTCTGCGTTCTGAGTTCTGAACACTAAGCTGTGAATTCTGAATTCAGAATTCGAGTTTGGGAATTCTGAGTTCTGTATTCTGATATCTGCATTCTGAGATTTGAGTTTGAAGCTGTACATTCTGAGTGCTCAATTTCGAATACTGAATTTGGAGTTCTAATTTCTGAGTTCTGAATTAAGAGTTCTGAGTTCTGAATTCTGACTTGTGATTTCTGAGTTCTGAATTCCGCATTGATTACTGAGTTCCGATTTCTGAGTCCTGAATTCTGAATTGTGATCACAGAGTTCTGAGTTCTGTCTTCTGAATCCTAAGTTCGAAATGATGAGCTTTGAGTTCTGAATTCTGCATTGAATACTGAGTTCTGAGTTCTGACTTCAGAATTCTGAGCACTGAGATCTGTATTATGAGCTCTGAAAGCTGAGTTCTGAGTTCTAAATTATAAGTTCTGAATTCAGACTTCTGATTGCTGAGTTTTGAAACCTGCCTTCTGAGTTCCAAAATCTGAGTTCTGAGTTCTAACTTCTGAATTCTGAGTCCGGATCTCTGAATTCTGCGTTTTGATGTCTGAGGTCTGAATTGAGGGTTGCGAAATCTGATTCTGAATACGGATTCTTCGTTCTGCATTCTGCATGCTGAATTCTGAGTTCTGAGTTTCTAGTTCTCAACACTGAGTTCTGATTTTTGAGTTTTGAGTTCCGGGTTGGGAATTGTGGTTCTGAATACTGAGCTCTAATTTCTGAACTCTGTGTTCTGAATTTAGAATTCTGAGTTCTGCATTCAGATTCTGATTTCTGAGTGCTACATTCTAAAGTCTGAATTGTAACATCTGAGTTCTGAGTACTACGTTCTAAGGGCTGAGTTCTGAATTGGAAATTCTGAGTTCTGCGTTCTGAGTTCTGAACACTAAGCTGTGAATTCTGAATTCAGAATTCGAGTTTGGGAATTCTGAGTTCTGTATTCTGATATCTGCATTCTGAGATTTGAGTTTGAAGCTGTACATTCTGAGTGCTCAATTTCGAATACTGAATTTGGAGTTCTAATTTCTGAGTTCTGAATTAAGAGTTCTGAGTTCTCAATTCTGACTTGTGATTTCTGAGTTCTGAATTCCGCATTGATTACTGAGTTCCGATTTCTGAGTCCTGAATTCTGAATTGTGATCACAGAGTTCTGAGTTCTGTCTTCTGAATCCTAAGTTCGAAATGATGAGCTTTGAGTTCTGAATTCTGCATTGAATACTGAGTTCTGAGTTCTGACTTCAGAATTCTGAGCACTGAGATCTGTATTATGAGCTCTGAAAGCTGAGTTCTGAGTTCTAAATTATAAGTTCTGAATTCAGACTTCTGATTGCTGAGTTTTGAAACCTGCCTTCTGAGTTCCAAAGTCTGAGTTCTGAGTTCTAACTTCTGAATTCTGAGTCCGGATCTCTGAATTCTGCGTTTTGATGTCTGAGGTCTGAATTGAGGGTTGCGAAATCTGATTCTGAATACGGATTCTTCGTTCTGCATTCTGCATTCTGAGTTCTGAGTTTCTAGTTCTCAACACTGAGTTCTGATTTTTGAGTTTTGAGTTCCGGGTTGGGAATTGTGGTTCTGAATACTGAGCTCTAATTTCTGAACTCTGTGTTCTGAATTTAGAATTCTGAGTTCTGCATTCAGATTCTGATTTCTGAGTGCTACATTCTAAAGTCTGAATTGTAACATCTGAGTTCTGAGTACTACGTTCTAAGGGCTGAGTTCTGAATTGGAAATTCTGAGTTCTGCGTTCTGAGTTCTGAACACTAAGCTGTGAATTCTGAATTCAGAATTCGAGTTTGGGAATTCTGAGTTCTGTATTCTGATATCTGCATTCTGAGATTTGAGTTTGAAGCTGTACATTCTGAGTGCTCAATTTCGAATACTGAATTTGGAGTTCTAATTTCTGAGTTCTGAATTAAGAGTTCTGAGTTCTGAATTCTGACTTGTGATTTCTGAGTTCTGAATTCCGCATTGATTACTGAGTTCCGATTTCTGAGTCCTGAATTCTGAATTGTGATCACAGAGTTCTGAGTTCTGTCTTCTGAATCCTAAGTTCGAAATGATGAGCTTTGAGTTCTGAATTCTGCATTGAATACTGAGTTCTGAGTTCTGACTTCAGAATTCTGAGCACTGAGATCTGTATTATGAGCTCTGAAAGCTGAGTTCTGAGTTCTAAATTATAAGTTCTGAATTCAGACTTCTGATTGCTGAGTTTTGAAACCTGCCTTCTGAGTTCCAAAGTCTGAGTTCTGAGTTCTAACTTCTGAATTCTGAGTCCGGATCTCTGAATTCTGCGTTTTGATGTCTGAGGTCTGAATTGAGGGTTGCGAAATCTGATTCTGAATACGGATTCTTCGTTCTGCATTCTGCATTCTGAGTTCTGAGTTTCTAGTTCTCAACACTGAGTTCTGATTTTTGAGTTTTGAGTTCCGGGTTGGGAATTGTGGTTCTGAATACTGAGCTCTAATTTCTGAACTCTGCGTTCTGAATTTAGAATTCTGAGTTCTGCATTCAGATTCTGATTTCTGAGTGCTACATTCTAAATTCTGAATTGTAACATCTGAGTTCTGAGTACTACGTTCTAAGGGCTGAGTTCTGAATTGGAAATTCTGAGTTCTGCGTTCTGAGTTCTGAACACTAAGCTGTGAATTCTGAATTCAGAATTTGAGTTTGGGAATTCTGAGTTCTGTATTCTGATATCTGCATTCTGAGATTTGAGTTTGAAGCTGTACATTCTGAGTGCTCAATTTCGAATACTGAATTTGGAGTTCTAATTTCTGAGTTCTGAATTAAGAGTTCTGAGTTCTGAATTCTGACTTGTGATTTCTGAGTTCTGAATTCCGCATTGATTACTGAGTTCCGATTTCTGAGTCCTGAATTCTGAATTGTGATCACAGAGTTCTGAGTTCTGTCTTCTGAATCCTAAGTTCGAAATGATGAGCTTTGAGTTCTGAATTCTGCATTGAATACTGAGTTCTGAGTTCTGACTTCAGAATTCTGAGCACTGAGATCTGTATTATGAGCTCTGAAAGCTGAGTTCTGAGTTCTAAATTATAAGTTCTGAATTCAGACTTCTGATTGCTGAGTTTTGAAACCTGCCTTCTGAGTTCCAAAGTCTGAGTTCTGAGTTCTAACTTCTGAATTCTGAGTCCGGATCTCTGAATTCTGCGTTTTGATGTCTGAGGTCTGAATTGAGGGTTGCGAAATCTGATTCTGAATACGGATTCTTCGTTCTGCATTCTGCATGCTGAATTCTGAGTTCTGAGTTTCTAGTTCTCAACACTGAGTTCTGATTTTTGAGTTTTGAGTTCCGGGTTGGGAATTGTGGTTCTGAATACTGAGCTCTAATTTCTGAACTCTGTGTTCTGAATTTAGAATTCTGAGTTCTGCATTCAGATTCTGATTTCTGAGTGCTACATTCTAAAGTCTGAATTGTAACATCTGAGTTCTGAGTACTACGTTCTAAGGGCTGAGTTCTGAATTGGAAATTCTGAGTTCTGCGTTCTGAGTTCTGAACACTAAGCTGTGAATTCTGAATTCAGAATTCGAGTTTGGGAATTCTGAGTTCTGTATTCTGATATCTGCATTCTGAGATTTGAGTTTGAAGCTGTACATTCTGAGTGCTCAATTTCGAATACTGAATTTGGAGTTCTAATTTCTGAGTTCTGAATTAAGAGTTCTGAGTTCTGAATTCTGACTTGTGATTTCTGAGTTCTGAATTCCGCATTGATTACTGAGTTCCGATTTCTGAGTCCTGAATTCTGAATTGTGATCACAGAGTTCTGAGTTCTGTCTTCTGAATCCTAAGTTCGAAATGATGAGCTTTGAGTTCTGAATTCTGCATTGAATACTGAGTTCTGAGTTCTGACTTCAGAATTCTGAGCACTGAGATCTGTATTATGAGCTCTGAAAGCTGAGTTCTGAGTTCTAAATTATAAGTTCTGAATTCAGACTTCTGATTGCTGAGTTTTGAAACCTGCCTTCTGAGTTCCAAAGTCTGAGTTCTGAGTTCTAACTTCTGAATTCTGAGTCTGGATCTCTGAATTCTGCGTTTTGATGTCTGAGGTCTGAATTGAGGGTTGCGAAATCTGATTCTGAATACGGATTCTTCGTTCTGCATTCTGCATTCTGAGTTCTGAGTTTCTAGTTCTCAACACTGAGTTCTGATTTTTGAGTTTTGAGTTCCGGGTTGGGAATTGTGGTTCTGAATACTGAGCTCTAATTTCTGAACTCTGCGTTCTGAATTTAGAATTCTGAGTTCTGCATTCAGATTCTGATTTCTGAGTGCTACATTCTAAATTCTGAATTGTAACATCTGAGTTCTGAGTACTACGTTCTAAGGGCTGAGTTCTGAATTGGAAATTCTGAGTTCTGCGTTCTGAGTTCTGAACACTAAGCTGTGAATTCTGAATTCAGAATTCGAGTTTGGGAATTCTGAGTTCTGTATTCTGATATCTGCATTCTGAGATTTGAGTTTGAAGCTGTACATTCTGAGTGCTCAATTTCGAATACTGAATTTGGAGTTCTAATTTCTGAGTTCTGAATTAAGAGTTCTGAGTTCTGAATTCTGACTTGTGATTTCTGAGTTCTGAATTCCGCATTGATTACTGAGTTCCGATTTCTGAGTCCTGAATTCTGAATTGTGATCACAGAGTTCTGAGTTCTGTCTTCTGAATCCTAAGTTCGAAATGATGAGCTTTGAGTTCTGAATTCTGCATTGAATACTGAGTTCTGAGTTCTGACTTCAGAATTCTGAGCACTGAGATCTGTATTATGAGCTCTGAAAGCTGAGTTCTGAGTTCTAAATTATAAGTTCTGAATTCAGACTTCTGATTGCTGAGTTTTGAAACCTGCCTTCTGAGTTCCAAAGTCTGAGTTCTGAGTTCTAACTTCTGAATTCTGAGTCCGGATCTCTGAATTCTGCGTTTTGATGTCTGAGGTCTGAATTGAGGGTTGCGAAATCTGATTCTGAATACGGATTCTTCGTTCTGCATTCTGCATGCTGAATTCTGAGTTCTGAGTTTCTAGTTCTCAACACTGAGTTCTGATTTTTGAGTTTTGAGTTCCGGGTTGGGAATTGTGGTTCTGAATACTGAGCTCTAATTTCTGAACTCTGTGTTCTGAATTTAGAATTCTGAGTTCTGCATTCAGATTCTGATTTCTGAGTGCTACATTCTAAAGTCTGAATTGTAACATCTGAGTTCTGAGTACTACGTTCTAAGGGCTGAGTTCTGAATTGGAAATTCTGAGTTCTGCGTTCTGAGTTCTGAACACTAAGCTGTGAATTCTGAATTCAGAATTCGAGTTTGGGAATTCTGAGTTCTGTATTCTGATATCTGCATTCTGAGATTTGAGTTTGAAGCTGTACATTCTGAGTGCTCAATTTCGAATACTGAATTTGGAGTTCTAATTTCTGAGTTCTGAATTAAGAGTTCTGAGTTCTGAATTCTGACTTGTGATTTCTGAGTTCTGAATTCCGCATTGATTACTGAGTTCCGATTTCTGAGTCCTGAATTCTGAATTGTGATCACAGAGTTCTGAGTTCTGTCTTCTGAATCCTAAGTTCGAAATGATGAGCTTTGAGTTCTGAATTCTGCATTGAATACTGAGTTCTGAGTTCTGACTTCAGAATTCTGAGCACTGAGATCTGTATTATGAGCTCTGAAAGCTGAGTTCTGAGTTCTAAATTATAAGTTCTGAATTCAGACTTCTGATTGCTGAGTTTTGAAACCTGCCTTCTGAGTTCCAAAGTCTGAGTTCTGAGTTCTAACTTCTGAATTCTGAGTCCGGATCTCTGAATTCTGCGTTTTGATGTCTGAGGTCTGAATTGAGGGTTGCGAAATCTGATTCTGAATACGGATTCTTCGTTCTGCATTCTGCATTCTGAGTTCTGAGTTTCTAGTTCTCAACACTGAGTTCTGATTTTTGAGTTTTGAGTTCCGGGTTGGGAATTGTGGTTCTGAATACTGAGCTCTAATTTCTGAACTCTGCGTTCTGAATTTAGAATTCTGAGTTCTGCATTCAGATTCTGATTTCTGAGTGCTACATTCTAAAGTCTGAATTGTAACATCTGAGTTCTGAGTACTACGTTCTAAGGGCTGAGTTCTGAATTGGAAATTCTGAGTTCTGCGTTCTGAGTTCTGAACACTAAGCTGTGAATTCTGAATTCAGAATTCGAGTTTGGGAATTCTGAGTTCTGTATTCTGATATCTGCATTCTGAGATTTGAGTTTGAAGCTGTACATTCTGAGTGCTCAATTTCGAATACTGAATTTGGAGTTCTAATTTCTGAGTTCTGAATTAAGAGTTCTGAGTTCTGAATTCTGACTTGTGATTTCTGAGTTCTGAATTCCGCATTGATTACTGAGTTCCGATTTCTGAGTCCTGAATTCTGAATTGTGATCACAGAGTTCTGAGTTCTGTCTTCTGAATCCTAAGTTCGAAATGATGAGCTTTGAGTTCTGAATTCTGCATTGAATACTGAGTTCTGAGTTCTGACTTCAGAATTCTGAGCACTGAGATCTGTATTATGAGCTCTGAAAGCTGAGTTCTGAGTTCTAAATTATAAGTTCTGAATTCAGACTTCTGATTGCTGAGTTTTGAAACCTGCCTTCTGAGTTCCAAAATCTGAGTTCTGAGTTCTAACTTCTGAATTCTGAGTCCGGATCTCTGAATTCTGCGTTTTGATGTCTGAGGTCTGAATTGAGGGTTGCGAAATCTGATTCTGAATACGGATTCTTCGTTCTGCATTCTGCATGCTGAATTCTGAGTTCTGAGTTTCTAGTTCTCAACACTGAGTTCTGATTTTTGAGTTTTGAGTTCCGGGTTGGGAATTGTGGTTCTGAATACTGAGCTCTAATTTCTGAACTCTGTGTTCTGAATTTAGAATTCTGAGTTCTGCATTCAGATTCTGATTTCTGAGTGCTACATTCTAAAGTCTGAATTGTAACATCTGAGTTCTGAGTACTACGTTCTAAGGGCTGAGTTCTGAATTGGAAATTCTGAGTTCTGCGTTCTGAGTTCTGAACACTAAGCTGTGAATTCTGAATTCAGAATTCGAGTTTGGGAATTCTGAGTTCTGTATTCTGATATCTGCATTCTGAGATTTGAGTTTGAAGCTGTACATTCTGAGTGCTCAATTTCGAATACTGAATTTGGAGTTCTAATTTCTGAGTTCTGAATTAAGAGTTCTGAGTTCTGAATTCTGACTTGTGATTTCTGAGTTCTGAATTCCGCATTGATTACTGAGTTCCGATTTCTGAGTCCTGAATTCTGAATTGTGATCACAGAGTTCTGAGTTCTGTCTTCTGAATCCTAAGTTCGAAATGATGAGCTTTGAGTTCTGAATTCTGCATTGAATACTGAGTTCTGAGTTCTGACTTCAGAATTCTGAGCACTGAGATCTGTATTATGAGCTCTGAAAGCTGAGTTCTGAGTTCTAAATTATAAGTTCTGAATTCAGACTTCTGATTGCTGAGTTTTGAAACCTGCCTTCTGAGTTCCAAAGTCTGAGTTCTGAGTTCTAACTTCTGAATTCTGAGTCCGGATCTCTGAATTCTGCGTTTTGATGTCTGAGGTCTGAATTGAGGGTTGCGAAATCTGATTCTGAATACGGATTCTTCGTTCTGCATTCTGCATTCTGAGTTCTGAGTTTCTAGTTCTCAACACTGAGTTCTGATTTTTGAGTTTTGAGTTCCGGGTTGGGAATTGTGGTTCTGAATACTGAGCTCTAATTTCTGAACTCTGCGTTCTGAATTTAGAATTCTGAGTTCTGCATTCAGATTCTGATTTCTGAGTGCTACATTCTAAAGTCTGAATTGTAACATCTGAGTTCTGAGTACTACGTTCTAAGGGCTGAGTTCTGAATTGGAAATTCTGAGTTCTGCGTTCTGAGTTCTGAACACTAAGCTGTGAATTCTGAATTCAGAATTCGAGTTTGGGAATTCTGAGTTCTGTATTCTGATATCTGCATTCTGAGATTTGAGTTTGAAGCTGTACATTCTGAGTGCTCAATTTCGAATACTGAATTTGGAGTTCTAATTTCTGAGTTCTGAATTAAGAGTTCTGAGTTCTGAATTCTGACTTGTGATTTCTGAGTTCTGAATTCCGCATTGATTACTGAGTTCCGATTTCTGAGTCCTGAATTCTGAATTGTGATCACAGAGTTCTGAGTTCTGTCTTCTGAATCCTAAGTTCGAAATGATGAGCTTTGAGTTCTGAATTCTGCATTGAATACTGAGTTCTGAGTTCTGACTTCAGAATTCTGAGCACTGAGATCTGTATTATGAGCTCTGAAAGCTGAGTTCTGAGTTCTAAATTATAAGTTCTGAATTCAGACTTCTGATTGCTGAGTTTTGAAACCTGCCTTCTGAGTTCCAAAGTCTGAGTTCTGAGTTCTAACTTCTGAATTCTGAGTCCGGATCTCTGAATTCTGCGTTTTGATGTCTGAGGTCTGAATTGAGGGTTGCGAAATCTGATTCTGAATACGGATTCTTCGTTCTGCATTCTGCATGCTGAATTCTGAGTTCTGAGTTTCTAGTTCTCAACACTGAGTTCTGATTTTTGAGTTTTGAGTTCCGGGTTGGGAATTGTGGTTCTGAATACTGAGCTCTAATTTCTGAACTCTGTGTTCTGAATTTAGAATTCTGAGTTCTGCATTCAGATTCTGATTTCTGAGTGCTACATTCTAAAGTCTGAATTGTAACATCTGAGTTCTGAGTACTACGTTCTAAGGGCTGAGTTCTGAATTGGAAATTCTGAGTTCTGCGTTCTGAGTTCTGAACACTAAGCTGTGAATTCTGAATTCAGAATTCGAGTTTGGGAATTCTGAGTTCTGTATTCTGATATCTGCATTCTGAGATTTGAGTTTGAAGCTGTACATTCTGAGTGCTCAATTTCGAATACTGAATTTGGAGTTCTAATTTCTGAGTTCTGAATTAAGAGTTCTGAGTTCTGAATTCTGACTTGTGATTTCTGAGTTCTGAATTCCGCATTGATTACTGAGTTCCGATTTCTGAGTCCTGAATTCTGAATTGTGATCACAGAGTTCTGAGTTCTGTCTTCTGAATCCTAAGTTCGAAATGATGAGCTTTGAGTTCTGAATTCTGCATTGAATACTGAGTTCTGAGTTCTGACTTCAGAATTCTGAGCACTGAGATCTGTATTATGAGCTCTGAAAGCTGAGTTCTGAGTTCTAAATTATAAGTTCTGAATTCAGACTTCTGATTGCTGAGTTTTGAAACCTGCCTTCTGAGTTCCAAAGTCTGAGTTCTGAGTTCTAACTTCTGAATTCTGAGTCCGGATCTCTGAATTCTGCGTTTTGATGTCTGAGGTCTGAATTGAGGGTTGCGAAATCTGATTCTGAATACGGATTCTTCGTTCTGCATTCTGAGTTCTGAGTTCTGAGTTTCTAGTTCTCAACACTGAGTTCTGATTTTTGAGTTTTGAGTTCCGGGTTGGGAATTGTGGTTCTGAATACTGAGCTCTAATTTCTGAACTCTGCGTTCTGAATTTAGAATTCTGAGTTCTGCATTCAGATTCTGATTTCTGAGTGCTACATTCTAAAGTCTGAATTGTAACATCTGAGTTCTGAGTACTACGTTCTAAGGGCTGAGTTCTGAATTGGAAATTCTGAGTTCTGCGTTCTGAGTTCTGAACACTAAGCTGTGAATTCTGAATTCAGAATTCGAGTTTGGGAATTCTGAGTTCTGTATTCTGATATCTGCATTCTGAGATTTGAGTTTGAAGCTGTACATTCTGAGTGCTCAATTTCGAATACTGAATTTGGAGTTCTAATTTCTGAGTTCTGAATTAAGAGTTCTGAGTTCTGAATTCTGACTTGTGATTTCTGAGTTCTGAATTCCGCATTGATTACTGAGTTCCGATTTCTGAGTCCTGAATTCTGAATTGTGATCACAGAGTTCTGAGTTCTGTCTTCTGAATCCTAAGTTCGAAATGATGAGCTTTGAGTTCTGAATTCTGCATTGAATACTGAGTTCTGAGTTCTGACTTCAGAATTCTGAGCACTGAGATCTGTATTATGAGCTCTGAAAGCTGAGTTCTGAGTTCTAAATTATAAGTTCTGAATTCAGACTTCTGATTGCTGAGTTTTGAAACCTGCCTTCTGAGTTCCAAAATCTGAGTTCTGAGTTCTAACTTCTGAATTCTGAGTCCGGATCTCTGAATTCTGCGTTTTGATGTCTGAGGTCTGAATTGAGGGTTGCGAAATCTGATTCTGAATACGGATTCTTCGTTCTGCATTCTGCATGCTGAATTCTGAGTTCTGAGTTTCTAGTTCTCAACACTGAGTTCTGATTTTTGAGTTTTGAGTTCCGGGTTGGGAATTGTGGTTCTGAATACTGAGCTCTAATTTCTGAACTCTGTGTTCTGAATTTAGAATTCTGAGTTCTGCATTCAGATTCTGATTTCTGAGTGCTACATTCTAAAGTCTGAATTGTAACATCTGAGTTCTGAGTACTACGTTCTAAGGGCTGAGTTCTGAATTGGAAATTCTGAGTTCTGCGTTCTGAGTTCTGAACACTAAGCTGTGAATTCTGAATTCAGAATTCGAGTTTGGGAATTCTGAGTTCTGTATTCTGATATCTGCATTCTGAGATTTGAGTTTGAAGCTGTACATTCTGAGTGCTCAATTTCGAATACTGAATTTGGAGTTCTAATTTCTGAGTTCTGAATTAAGAGTTCTGAGTTCTGAATTCTGACTTGTGATTTCTGAGTTCTGAATTCCGCATTGATTACTGAGTTCCGATTTCTGAGTCCTGAATTCTGAATTGTGATCACAGAGTTCTGAGTTCTGTCTTCTGAATCCTAAGTTCGAAATGATGAGCTTTGAGTTCTGAATTCTGCATTGAATACTGAGTTCTGAGTTCTGACTTCAGAATTCTGAGCACTGAGATCTGTATTATGAGCTCTGAAAGCTGAGTTCTGAGTTCTAAATTATAAGTTCTGAATTCAGACTTCTGATTGCTGAGTTTTGAAACCTGCCTTCTGAGTTCCAAAGTCTGAGTTCTGAGTTCTAACTTCTGAATTCTGAGTCCGGATCTCTGAATTCTGCGTTTTGATGTCTGAGGTCTGAATTGAGGGTTGCGAAATCTGATTCTGAATACGGATTCTTCGTTCTGCATTCTGCATTCTGAGTTCTGAGTTTCTAGTTCTCAACACTGAGTTCTGATTTTTGAGTTTTGAGTTCCGGGTTGGGAATTGTGGTTCTGAATACTGAGCTCTAATTTCTGAACTCTGCGTTCTGAATTTAGAATTCTGAGTTCTGCATTCAGATTCTGATTTCTGAGTGCTACATTCTAAAGTCTGAATTGTAACATCTGAGTTCTGAGTACTACGTTCTAAGGGCTGAGTTCTGAATTGGAAATTCTGAGTTCTGCGTTCTGAGTTCTGAACACTAAGCTGTGAATTCTGAATTCAGAATTCGAGTTTGGGAATTCTGAGTTCTGTATTCTGATATCTGCATTCTGAGATTTGAGTTTGAAGCTGTACATTCTGAGTGCTCAATTTCGAATACTGAATTTGGAGTTCTAATTTCTGAGTTCTGAATTAAGAGTTCTGAGTTCTGAATTCTGACTTGTGATTTCTGAGTTCTGAATTCCGCATTGATTACTGAGTTCCGATTTCTGAGTCCTGAATTCTGAATTGTGATCACAGAGTTCTGAGTTCTGTCTTCTGAATCCTAAGTTCGAAATGATGAGCTTTGAGTTCTGAATTCTGCATTGAATACTGAGTTCTGAGTTCTGACTTCAGAATTCTGAGCACTGAGATCTGTATTATGAGCTCTGAAAGCTGAGTTCTGAGTTCTAAATTATAAGTTCTGAATTCAGACTTCTGATTGCTGAGTTTTGAAACCTGCCTTCTGAGTTCCAAAATCTGAGTTCTGAGTTCTAACTTCTGAATTCTGAGTCCGGATCTCTGAATTCTGCGTTTTGATGTCTGAGGTCTGAATTGAGGGTTGCGAAATCTGATTCTGAATACGGATTCTTCGTTCTGCATTCTGCATGCTGAATTCTGAGTTCTGAGTTTCTAGTTCTCAACACTGAGTTCTGATTTTTGAGTTTTGAGTTCCGGGTTGGGAATTGTGGTTCTGAATACTGAGCTCTAATTTCTGAACTCTGTGTTCTGAATTTAGAATTCTGAGTTCTGCATTCAGATTCTGATTTCTGAGTGCTACATTCTAAAGTCTGAATTGTAACATCTGAGTTCTGAGTACTACGTTCTAAGGGCTGAGTTCTGAATTGGAAATTCTGAGTTCTGCGTTCTGAGTTCTGAACACTAAGCTGTGAATTCTGAATTCAGAATTCGAGTTTGGGAATTCTGAGTTCTGTATTCTGATATCTGCATTCTGAGATTTGAGTTTGAAGCTGTACATTCTGAGTGCTCAATTTCGAATACTGAATTTGGAGTTCTAATTTCTGAGTTCTGAATTAAGAGTTCTGAGTTCTGAATTCTGACTTGTGATTTCTGAGTTCTGAATTCCGCATTGATTACTGAGTTCCGATTTCTGAGTCCTGAATTCTGAATTGTGATCACAGAGTTCTGAGTTCTGTCTTCTGAATCCTAAGTTCGAAATGATGAGCTTTGAGTTCTGAATTCTGCATTGAATACTGAGTTCTGAGTTCTGACTTCAGAATTCTGAGCACTGAGATCTGTATTATGAGCTCTGAAAGCTGAGTTCTGAGTTCTAAATTATAAGTTCTGAATTCAGACTTCTGATTGCTGAGTTTTGAAACCTGCCTTCTGAGTTCCAAAGTCTGAGTTCTGAGTTCTAACTTCTGAATTCTGAGTCCGGATCTCTGAATTCTGCGTTTTGATGTCTGAGGTCTGAATTGAGGGTTGCGAAATCTGATTCTGAATACGGATTCTTCGTTCTGCATTCTGCATTCTGAGTTCTGAGTTTCTAGTTCTCAACACTGAGTTCTGATTTTTGAGTTTTGAGTTCCGGGTTGGGAATTGTGGTTCTGAATACTGAGCTCTAATTTCTGAACTCTGCGTTCTGAATTTAGAATTCTGAGTTCTGCATTCAGATTCTGATTTCTGAGTGCTACATTCTAAAGTCTGAATTGTAACATCTGAGTTCTGAGTACTACGTTCTAAGGGCTGAGTTCTGAATTGGAAATTCTGAGTTCTGCGTTCTGAGTTCTGAACACTAAGCTGTGAATTCTGAATTCAGAATTCGAGTTTGGGAATTCTGAGTTCTGTATTCTGATATCTGCATTCTGAGATTTGAGTTTGAAGCTGTACATTCTGAGTGCTCAATTTCGAATACTGAATTTGGAGTTCTAATTTCTGAGTTCTGAATTAAGAGTTCTGAGTTCTGAATTCTGACTTGTGATTTCTGAGTTCTGAATTCCGCATTGATTACTGAGTTCCGATTTCTGAGTCCTGAATTCTGAATTGTGATCACAGAGTTCTGAGTTCTGTCTTCTGAATCCTAAGTTCGAAATGATGAGCTTTGAGTTCTGAATTCTGCATTGAATACTGAGTTCTGAGTTCTGACTTCAGAATTCTGAGCACTGAGATCTGTATTATGAGCTCTGAAAGCTGAGTTCTGAGTTCTAAATTATAAGTTCTGAATTCAGACTTCTGATTGCTGAGTTTTGAAACCTGCCTTCTGAGTTCCAAAGTCTGAGTTCTGAGTTCTAACTTCTGAATTCTGAGTCCGGATCTCTGAATTCTGCGTTTTGATGTCTGAGGTCTGAATTGAGGGTTGCGAAATCTGATTCTGAATACGGATTCTTCGTTCTGCATTCTGCATGCTGAATTCTGAGTTCTGAGTTTCTAGTTCTCAACACTGAGTTCTGATTTTTGAGTTTTGAGTTCCGGGTTGGGAATTGTGGTTCTGAATACTGAGCTCTAATTTCTGAACTCTGTGTTCTGAATTTAGAATTCTGAGTTCTGCATTCAGATTCTGAT
Source organism: Ochotona princeps (assembly GCF_030435755.1). Lineage (NCBI taxonomy): Eukaryota > Metazoa > Chordata > Mammalia > Lagomorpha > Ochotonidae > Ochotona > Ochotona princeps. Next base: position 1,094,246 of record NC_080866.1, on the reverse strand, counting down.
TTCTGAGTGCTACATTCTAAAGTCTGAATTGTAACATCTGAGTTCTGAGTACTACGTTCTAAGGGCTGAGTTCTGAATTGGAAATTCTGAGTTCTGCGTTCTGAGTTCTGAACACTAAGCTGTGAATTCTGAATTCAGAATTCGAGTTTGGGAATTCTGAGTTCTGTATTCTGATATCTGCATTCTGAGATTTGAGTTTGAAGCTGTACATTCTGAGTGCTCAATTTCGAATACTGAATTTGGAGTTCTAATTTCTGAGTTCTGAATTAAGAGTTCTGAGTTCTCAATTCTGACTTGTGATTTCTGAGTTCTGAATTCCGCATTGATTACTGAGTTCCGATTTCTGAGTCCTGAATTCTGAATTGTGATCACAGAGTTCTGAGTTCTGTCTTCTGAATCCTAAGTTCGAAATGATGAGCTTTGAGTTCTGAATTCTGCATTGAATACTGAGTTCTGAGTTCTGACTTCAGAATTCTGAGCACTGAGATCTGTATTATGAGCTCTGAAAGCTGAGTTCTGAGTTCTAAATTATAAGTTCTGAATTCAGACTTCTGATTGCTGAGTTTTGAAACCTGCCTTCTGAGTTCCAAAGTCTGAGTTCTGAGTTCTAACTTCTGAATTCTGAGTCCGGATCTCTGAATTCTGCGTTTTGATGTCTGAGGTCTGAATTGAGGGTTGCGAAATCTGATTCTGAATACGGATTCTTCGTTCTGCATTCTGCATGCTGAATTCTGCGTTCTGAGTTTCTAGTTCTCAACACTGAGTTCTGATTTTTGAGTTTTGAGTTCCGGGTTGGGAATTGTGGTTCTGAATACTGAGCTCTAATTTCTGAACTCTGCGTTCTGAATTTAGAATTCTGAGTTCTGCATTCAGATTCTGATTTCTGAGTGCTACATTCTAAAGTCTGAATTGTAACATCTGAGTTCTGAGTACTACGTTCTAAGGGCTGAGTTCTGAATTGGAAATTCTGAGTTCTGCGTTCTGAGTTCTGAACACTAAGCTGTGAATTCTGAATTCAGAATTCGAGTTTGGGAATTCTGAGTTCTGTATTCTGATATCTGCATTCTGAGATTTGAGTTTGAAGCTGTACATTCTGAGTGCTCAATTTCGAATACTGAATTTGGAGTTCTAATTTCTGAGTTCTGAATTAAGAGTTCTGAGTTCTGAATTCTGACTTGTGATTTCTGAGTTCTGAATTCCGCATTGATTACTGAGTTCCGATTTCTGAGTCCTGAATTCTGAATTGTGATCGCAGAGTTCTGAGTTCTGTCTTCTGAATCCTAAGTTCGAAATGATGAGCTTTGAGTTCTGAATTCTGTATTGAATACTGAGTTCTGAGTTCTGACTTCAGAATTCTGAGCACTGAGATCTGTATTATGAGCTCTGAAAGCTGAGTTCTGAGTTCTAAATTATAAGTTCTGAATTCAGACTTCTGATTGCTGAGTTTTGAAACCTGCCTTCTGAGTTCCAAAGTCTGAGTTCTGAGTTCTAACTTCTGAATTCTGAGTCCGGATCTCTGAATTCTGCGTTTTGATGTCTGAGGTCTGAATTGAGGGTTGCGAAATCTGATTCTGAATACGGATTCTTCGTTCTGCATTCTGCATGCTGAATTCTGCGTTCTGAGTTTCTAGTTCTCAACACTGAGTTCTGATTTTTGAGTTTTGAGTTCCGGGTTGGGAATTGTGGTTCTGAATACTGAGCTCTAATTTCTGAACTCTGCGTTCTGAATTTAGAATTCTGAGTTCTGCATTCAGATTCTGATTTCTGAGTGCTACATTCTAAAGTCTGAATTGTAACATCTGAGTTCTGAGTACTACGTTCTAAGGGCTGAGTTCTGAATTGGAAATTCTGAGTTCTGCGTTCTGAGTCCTGAACACTAAGCTGTGAATTCTGAATTCAGAATTCGAGTTTGGGAATTCTGAGTTCTGTATTCTGATATCTGCATTCTGAGATTTGAGTTTGAAGCTGTACATTCTGAGTGCTCAATTTCGAATACTGAATTTGGAGTTCTAATTTCTGAGTTCTGAATTAAGAGTTCTGAGTTCTGAATTCTGACTTGTGATTTCTGAGTTCTGAATTCCGCATTGATTACTGAGTTCCGATTTCTGAGTCCTGAATTCTGAATTGTGATCACAGAGTTCTGAGTTCTGTCTTCTGAATCCTAAGTTCGAAATGATGAGCTTTGAGTTCTGAATTCTGCATTGAATACTGAGTTCTGAGTTCTGACTTCAGAATTCTGAGCACTGAGATCTGTATTATGAGCTCTGAAAGCTGAGTTCTGAGTTCTAAATTATAAGTTCTGAATTCAGACTTCTGATTGCTGAGTTTTGAAACCTGCCTTCTGAGTTCCAAAGTCTGAGTTCTGAGTTCTAACTTCTGAATTCTGAGTCCGGATCTCTGAATTCTGCGTTTTGATGTCTGAGGTCTGAATTGAGGGTTGCGAAATCTGATTCTGAATACGGATTCTTCGTTCTGCATTCTGCATGCTGAATTCTGAGTTCTGAGTTTCTAGTTCTCAACACTGAGTTCTGATTTTTGAGTTTTGAGTTCCGGGTTGGGAATTGTGGTTCTGAATACTGAGCTCTAATTTCTGAACTCTGCGTTCTGAATTTAGAATTCTGAGTTCTGCATTCAGATTCTGATTTCTGAGTGCTACATTCTAAAGTCTGAATTGTAACATCTGAGTTCTGAGTACTACGTTCTAAGGGCTGAGTTCTGAATTGGAAATTCTGAGTTCTGCGTTCTGAGTTCTGAACACTAAGCTGTGAATTCTGAATTCAGAATTCGAGTTTGGGAATTCTGAGTTCTGTATTCTGATATCTGCATTCTGAGATTTGAGTTTGAAGCTGTACATTCTGAGTGCTCAATTTCGAATACTGAATTTGGAGTTCTAATTTCTGAGTTCTGAATTAAGAGTTCTGAGTTCTCAATTCTGACTTGTGATTTCTGAGTTCTGAATTCCGCATTGATTACTGAGTTCCGATTTCTGAGTCCTGAATTCTGAATTGTGATCACAGAGTTCTGAGTTCTGTCTTCTGAATCCTAAGTTCGAAATGATGAGCTTTGAGTTCTGAATTCTGCATTGAATACTGAGTTCTGAGTTCTGACTTCAGAATTCTGAGCACTGAGATCTGTATTATGAGCTCTGAAAGCTGAGTTCTGAGTTCTAAATTATAAGTTCTGAATTCAGACTTCTGATTGCTGAGTTTTGAAACCTGCCTTCTGAGTTCCAAAATCTGAGTTCTGAGTTCTAACTTCTGAATTCTGAGTCCGGATCTCTGAATTCTGCGTTTTGATGTCTGAGGTCTGAACTGAGGGTTGCGAAATCTGATTCTGAATACGGATTCTTCGTTCTGCATTCTGCATGCTGAATTCTGCGTTCTGAGTTTCTAGTTCTCAACACTGAGTTCTGATTTTTGAGTTTTGAGTTCCGGGTTGGGAATTGTGGTTCTGAATACTGAGCTCTAATTTCTGAACTCTGCGTTCTGAATTTAGAATTCTGAGTTCTGCATTCAGATTCTGATTTCTGAGTGCTACATTCTAAAGTCTGAATTGTAACATCTGAGTTCTGAGTACTACGTTCTAAGGGCTGAGTTCTGAATTGGAAATTCTGAGTTCTGCGTTCTGAGTTCTGAACACTAAGCTGTGAATTCTGAATTCAGAATTCGAGTTTGGGAATTCTGAGTTCTGTATTCTGATATCTGCATTCTGAGATTTGAGTTTGAAGCTGTACATTCTGAGTGCTCAATTTCGAATACTGAATTTGGAGTTCTAATTTCTGAGTTCTGAATTAAGAGTTCTGAGTTCTCAATTCTGACTTGTGATTTCTGAGTTCTGAATTCCGCATTGATTACTGAGTTCCGATTTCTGAGTCCTGAATTCTGAATTGTGATCACAGAGTTCTGAGTTCTGTCTTCTGAATCCTAAGTTCGAAATGATGAGCTTTGAGTTCTGAATTCTGTATTGAATACTGAGTTCTGAGTTCTGACTTCAGAATTCTGAGCACTGAGATCTGTATTATGAGCTCTGAAAGCTGAGTTCTGAGTTCTAAATTATAAGTTCTGAGTTCAGACTTCTGATTGCTGAGTTTTGAAACCTGCCTTCTGAGTTCCAAAATCTGAGTTCTGAGTTCTAACTTCTGAATTCTGAGTCCGGATCTCTGAATTCTGCGTTTTGATGTCTGAGGTCTGAATTGAGGGTTGCGAAATCTGATTCTGAATACGGATTCTTCGTTCCACATTCTGCATTCTGCATTCTGAGTTTCTAGTTCTCAACACTGAGTTCTGATTTTTGAGTTTTGAGTTCCGGGTTGGGAATTGTGGTTCTGAATACTGAGCTCTAATTTCTGAACTCTGCGTTCTGAATTTAGAATTCTGAGTTCTGCATTCAGATTCTGATTTCTGAGTGCTACATTCTAAAGTCTGAATTGTAACATCTGAGTTCTGAGTACTACGTTCTAAGGGCTGAGTTCTGAATTGGAAATTCTGAGTTCTGCGTTCTGAGTTCTGAACACTAAGCTGTGAATTCTGAATTCAGAATTCGAGTTTGGGAATTCTGAGTTCTGTATTCTGATATCTGCATTCTGAGATTTGAGTTTGAAGCTGTACATTCTGAGTGCTCAATTTCGAATACTGAATTTGGAGTTCTAATTTCTGAGTTCTGAATTAAGAGTTCTGAGTTCTCAATTCTGACTTGTGATTTCTGAGTTCTGAATTCCGCATTGATTACTGAGTTCCGATTTCTGAGTCCTGAATTCTGAATTGTGATCACAGAGTTCTGAGTTCTGTCTTCTGAATCCTAAGTTCGAAATGATGAGCTTTGAGTTCTGAATTCTGCATTGAATACTGAGTTCTGAGTTCTGACTTCAGAATTCTGAGCACTGAGATCTGTATTATGAGCTCTGAAAGCTGAGTTCTGAGTTCTAAATTATAAGTTCTGAATTCAGACTTCTGATTGCTGAGTTTTGAAACCTGCCTTCTGAGTTCCAAAATCTGAGTTCTGAGTTCTAACTTCTGAATTCTGAGTCCGGATCTCTGAATTCTGCGTTTTGATGTCTGAGGTCTGAATTGAGGGTTGCGAAACCTGATTCTGAATACGGATTCTTCGTTCTGCATGCTGAATTCTGAGTTCTGAGTTTCTAGTTCTCAACACTGAGTTCTGATTTTTGAGTTTTGAGTTCCGGGTTGGGAATTGTGGTTCTGAATACTGAGCTCTAATTTCTGAACTCTGCGTTCTGAATTTAGAATTCTGAGTTCTGCATTCAGATTCTGATTTCTGAGTGCTACATTCTAAATTCTGAATTGTAACATCTGAGTTCTGAGTACTACGTTCTAAGGGCTGAGTTCTGAATTGGAAATTCTGAGTTCTGCGTTCTGAGTTCTGAACACTAAGCTGTGAATTCTGAATTCAGAATTCGAGTTTGGGAATTCTGAGTTCTGTATTCTGATATCTGCATTCTGAGATTTGAGTTTGAAGCTGTACATTCTGAGTGCTCAATTTCGAATACTGAATTTGGAGTTCTAATTTCTGAGTTCTGAATTAAGAGTTCTGAGTTCTGAATTCTGACTTGTGATTTCTGAGTTCTGAATTCCGCATTGATTACTGAGTTCCGATTTCTGAGTCCTGAATTCTGAATTGTGATCACAGAGTTCTGAGTTCTGTCTTCTGAATCCTAAGTTCGAAATGATGAGCTTTGAGTTCTGAATTCTGCATTGAATACTGAGTTCTGAGTTCTGACTTCAGAATTCTGAGCACTGAGATCTGTATTATGAGCTCTGAAAGCTGAGTTCTGAGTTCTAAATTATAAGTTCTGAATTCAGACTTCTGATTGCTGAGTTTTGAAACCTGCCTTCTGAGTTCCAAAATCTGAGTTCTGAGTTCTAACTTCTGAATTCTGAGTCCGGATCTCCCAATTCTGCGTTTTGATGTCTGAGGTCTGAATTGAGGGTTGCGAAACCTGATTCTGAATACGGATTCTTCGTTCTGCATGCTGAATTCTGAGTTCTGAGTTTCTAGTTCTCAACACTGAGTTCTGATTTTTGAGTTTTGAGTTCCGGGTTGGGAATTGTGGTTCTGAATACTGAGCTCTAATTTCTGAACTCTGCGTTCTGAATTTAGAATTCTGAGTTCTGCATTCAGATTCTGATTTCTGAGTGCTACATTCTAAATTCTGAATTGTAACATCTGAGTTCTGAGTACTACGTTCTAAGGGCTGAGTTCTGAATTGGAAATTCTGAGTTCTGCGTTCTGAGTCCTGAACACTAAGCTGTGAATTCTGAATTCAGAATTCGAGTTTGGGAATTCTGAGTTCTGTATTCTGATATCTGCATTCTGAGATTTGAGTTTGAAGCTGTACATTCTGAGTGCTCAATTTCGAATACTGAATTTGGAGTTCTAATTTCTGAGTTCTGAATTAAGAGTTCTGAGTTCTGAATTCTGACTTGTGATTTCTGAGTTCTGAATTCCGCATTGATTACTGAGTTCCGATTTCTGAGTCCTGAATTCTGAATTGTGATCACAGAGTTCTGAGTTCTGTCTTCTGAATCCTAAGTTCGAAATGATGAGCTTTGAGTTCTGAATTCTGCATTGAATACTGAGTTCTGAGTTCTGACTTCAGAATTCTGAGCACTGAGATCTGTATTATGAGCTCTGAAAGCTGAGTTCTGAGTTCTAAATTATAAGTTCTGAATTCAGACTTCTGATTGCTGAGTTTTGAAACCTGCCTTCTGAGTTCCAAAGTCTGAGTTCTGAGTTCTAACTTCTGAATTCTGAGTCCGGATCTCTGAATTCTGCGTTTTGATGTCTGAGGTCTGAATTGAGGGTTGCGAAATCTGATTCTGAATACGGATTCTTCGTTCTGCATTCTGCATTCTGAGTTCTGAGTTTCTAGTTCTCAACACTGAGTTCTGATTTTTGAGTTTTGAGTTCCGGGTTGGGAATTGTGGTTCTGAATACTGAGCTCTAATTTCTGAACTCTGCGTTCTGAATTTAGAATTCTGAGTTCTGCATTCAGATTCTGATTTCTGAGTGCTACATTCTAAAGTCTGAATTGTAACATCTGAGTTCTGAGTACTACGTTCTAAGGGCTGAGTTCTGAATTGGAAATTCTGAGTTCTGCGTTCTGAGTTCTGAACACTAAGCTGTGAATTCTGAATTCAGAATTCGAGTTTGGGAATTCTGAGTTCTGTATTCTGATATCTGCATTCTGAGATTTGAGTTTGAAGCTGTACATTCTGAGTGCTCAATTTCGAATACTGAATTTGGAGTTCTAATTTCTGAGTTCTGAATTAAGAGTTCTGAGTTCTGAATTCTGACTTGTGATTTCTGAGTTCTGAATTCCGCATTGATTACTGAGTTCCGATTTCTGAGTCCTGAATTCTGAATTGTGATCACAGAGTTCTGAGTTCTGTCTTCTGAATCCTAAGTTCGAAATGATGAGCTTTGAGTTCTGAATTCTGTATTGAATACTGAGTTCTGAGTTCTGACTTCAGAATTCTGAGCACTGAGATCTGTATTATGAGCTCTGAAAGCTGAGTTCTGAGTTCTAAATTATAAGTTCTGAGTTCAGACTTCTGATTGCTGAGTTTTGAAACCTGCCTTCTGAGTTCCAAAATCTGAGTTCTGAGTTCTAACTTCTGAATTCTGAGTCCGGATCTCTGAATTCTGCGTTTTGATGTCTGAGGTCTGAATTGAGGGTTGCGAAACCTGATTCTGAATACGGATTCTTCGTTCTGCATGCTGAATTCTGAGTTCTGAGTTTCTAGTTCTCAACACTGAGTTCTGATTTTTGAGTTTTGAGTTCCGGGTTGGGAATTGTGGTTCTGAATACTGAGCTCTAATTTCTGAACTCTGCGTTCTGAATTTAGAATTCTGAGTTCTGCATTCAGATTCTGATTTCTGAGTGCTACATTCTAAATTCTGAATTGTAACATCTGAGTTCTGAGTACTACGTTCTAAGGGCTGAGTTCTGAATTGGAAATTCTAAGTTCTGCGTTCTGAGTCCTGAACACTAAGCTGTGAATTCTGAATTCAGAATTCGAGTTTGGGAATTCTGAGTTCTGTATTCTGATATCTGCATTCTGAGATTTGAGTTTGAAGCTGTACATTCTGAGTGCTCAATTTCGAATACTGAATTTGGAGTTCTAATTTCTGAGTTCTGAATTAAGAGTTCTGAGTTCTCAATTCTGACTTGTGATTTCTGAGTTCTGAATTCCGCATTGATTACTGAGTTCCGATTTCTGAGTCCTGAATTCTGACTTGTGATCACAGAGTTCTGAGTTCTGTCTTCTGAATCCTAAGTTCGAAATGATGAGCTTTGAGTTCTGAATTCTGCATTGAATACTGAGTTCTGAGTTCTGACTTCAGAATTCTGAGCACTGAGATCTGTATTATGAGCTCTGAAAGCTGAGTTCTGAGTTCTAAATTATAAGTTCTGAATTCAGACTTCTGATTGCTGAGTTTTGAAACCTGCCTTCTGAGTTCCAAAGTCTGAGTTCTGAGTTCTAACTTCTGAATTCTGAGTCCGGATCTCTGAATTCTGCGTTTTGATGTCTGAGGTCTGAATTGAGGGTTGCGAAATCTGATTCTGAATACGGATTCTTCGTTCTGCATTCTGCATTCTGAGTTCTGAGTTTCTAGTTCTCAACACTGAGTTCTGATTTTTGAGTTTTGAGTTCCGGGTTGGGAATTGTGGTTCTGAATACTGAGCTCTAATTTCTGAACTCTGCGTTCTGAATTTAGAATTCTGAGTTCTGCATTCAGATTCTGATTTCTGAGTGCTACATTCTAAAGTCTGAATTGTAACATCTGAGTTCTGAGTACTACGTTCTAAGGGCTGAGTTCTGAATTGGAAATTCTGAGTTCTGCGTTCTGAGTTCTGAACACTAAGCTGTGAATTCTGAATTCAGAATTCGAGTTTGGGAATTCTGAGTTCTGTATTCTGATATCTGCATTCTGAGATTTGAGTTTGAAGCTGTACATTCTGAGTGCTCAATTTCGAATACTGAATTTGGAGTTCTAATTTCTGAGTTCTGAATTAAGAGTTCTGAGTTCTGAATTCTGACTTGTGATTTCTGAGTTCTGAATTCCGCATTGATTACTGAGTTCCGATTTCTGAGTCCTGAATTCTGAATTGTGATCACAGAGTTCTGAGTTCTGTCTTCTGAATCCTAAGTTCGAAATGATGAGCTTTGAGTTCTGAATTCTGTATTGAATACTGAGTTCTGAGTTCTGACTTCAGAATTCTGAGCACTGAGATCTGTATTATGAGCTCTGAAAGCTGAGTTCTGAGTTCTAAATTATAAGTTCTGAGTTCAGACTTCTGATTGCTGAGTTTTGAAACCTGCCTTCTGAGTTCCAAAATCTGAGTTCTGAGTTCTAACTTCTGAATTCTGATTCCGGATCTCTGAATTCTGCGTTTTGATGTCTGAGGTCTGAATTGAGGGTTGCGAAACCTGATTCTGAATACGGATTCTTCGTTCTGCATGCTGAATTCTGAGTTCTGAGTTTCTAGTTCTCAACACTGAGTTCTGATTTTTGAGTTTTGAGTTCCGGGTTGGGAATTGTGGTTCTGAATACTGAGCTCTAATTTCTGAACTCTGCGTTCTGAATTTAGAATTCTGAGTTCTGCATTCAGATTCTGATTTCTGAGTGCTACATTCTAAATTCTGAATTGTAACATCTGAGTTCTGAGTACTACGTTCTAAGGGCTGAGTTCTGAATTGGAAATTCTGAGTTCTGCGTTCTGAGTCCTGAACACTAAGCTGTGAATTCTGAATTCAGAATTCGAGTTTGGGAATTCTGAGTTCTGTATTCTGATATCTGCATTCTGAGATTTGAGTTTGAAGCTGTACATTCTGAGTGCTCAATTTCGAATACTGAATTTGGAGTTCTAATTTCTGAGTTCTGAATTAAGAGTTCTGAGTTCTGAATTCTGACTTGTGATTTCTGAGTTCTGAATTCCGCATTGATTACTGAGTTCCGATTTCTGAGTCCTGAATTCTGAATTGTGATCACAGAGTTCTGAGTTCTGTCTTCTGAATCCTAAGTTCGAAATGATGAGCTTTGAGTTCTGAATTCTGCATTGAATACTGAGTTCTGAGTTCTGACTTCAGAATTCTGAGCACTGAGATCTGTATTATGAGCTCTGAAAGCTGAGTTCTGAGTTCTAAATTATAAGTTCTGAGTTCAGACTTCTGATTGCTGAGTTTTGAAACCTGCCTTCTGAGTTCCAAAGTCTGAGTTCTGAGTTCTAACTTCTGAATTCTGAGTCCGGATCTCTGAATTCTGCGTTTTGATGTCTGAGGTCTGAATTGAGGGTTGCGAAATCTGATTCTGAATACGGATTCTTCGTTCTGCATTCTGCATTCTGAGTTCTGAGTTTCTAGTTCTCAACACTGAGTTCTGATTTTTGAGTTTTGAGTTCCGGGTTGGGAATTGTGGTTCTGAATACTGAGCTCTAATTTCTGAACTCTGCGTTCTGAATTTAGAATTCTGAGTTCTGCATTCAGATTCTGATTTCTGAGTGCTACATTCTAAAGTCTGAATTGTAACATCTGAGTTCTGAGTACTACGTTCTAAGGGCTGAGTTCTGAATTGGAAATTCTGAGTTCTGCGTTCTGAGTTCTGAACACTAAGCTGTGAATTCTGAATTCAGAATTCGAGTTTGGGAATTCTGAGTTCTGTATTCTGATATCTGCATTCTGAGATTTGAGTTTGAAGCTGTACATTCTGAGTGCTCAATTTCGAATACTGAATTTGGAGTTCTAATTTCTGAGTTCTGAATTAAGAGTTCTGAGTTCTGAATTCTGACTTGTGATTTCTGAGTTCTGAATTCCGCATTGATTACTGAGTTCCGATTTCTGAGTCCTGAATTCTGAATTGTGATCACAGAGTTCTGAGTTCTGTCTTCTGAATCCTAAGTTCGAAATGATGAGCTTTGAGTTCTGAATTCTGTATTGAATACTGAGTTCTGAGTTCTGACTTCAGAATTCTGAGCACTGAGATCTGTATTATGAGCTCTGAAAGCTGAGTTCTGAGTTCTAAATTATAAGTTCTGAGTTCAGACTTCTGATTGCTGAGTTTTGAAACCTGCCTTCTGAGTTCCAAAATCTGAGTTCTGAGTTCTAACTTCTGAATTCTGAGTCCGGATCTCTGAATTCTGCGTTTTGATGTCTGAGGTCTGAATTGAGGGTTGCGAAATCTGATTCTGAATACGGATTCTTCGTTCTGCATGCTGAATTCTGAGTTCTGAGTTTCTAGTTCTCAACACTGAGTTCTGATTTTTGAGTTTTGAGTTCCGGGTTGGGAATTGTGGTTCTGAATACTGAGCTCTAATTTCTGAACTCTGCGTTCTGAATTTAGAATTCTGAGTTCTGCATTCAGATTCTGATTTCTGAGTGCTACATTCTAAGTTCTGAATTGTAACATCTGAGTTCTGAGTACTACGTTCTAAGGGCTGAGTTCTGAATTGGAAATTCTGAGTTCTGCGTTCTGAGTCCTGAACACTAAGCTGTGAATTCTGAATTCAGAATTCGAGTTTGGGAATTCTGAGTTCTGTATTCTGATATCTGCATTCTGAGATTTGAGTTTGAAGCTGTACATTCTGAGTGCTCAATTTCGAATACTGAATTTGGAGTTCTAATTTCTGAGTTCTGAATTAAGAGTTCTGAGTTCTGAATTCTGACTTGTGATTTCTGAGTTCTGAATTCCGCATTGATTACTGAGTTCCGATTTCTGAGTCCTGAATTCTGAATTGTGATCACAGAGTTCTGAGTTCTGTCTTCTGAATCCTAAGTTCGAAATGATGAGCTTTGAGTTCTGAATTCTGCATTGAATACTGAGTTCTGAGTTCTGACTTCAGAATTCTGAGCACTGAGATCTGTATTATGAGCTCTGAAAGCTGAGTTCTGAGTTCTAAATTATAAGTTCTGAGTTCAGACTTCTGATTGCTGAGTTTTGAAACCTGCCTTCTGAGTTCCAAAGTCTGAGTTCTGAGTTCTAACTTCTGAATTCTGAGTCCGGATCTCTGAATTCTGCGTTTTGATGTCTGAGGTCTGAATTGAGGGTTGCGAAATCTGATTCTGAATACGGATTCTTCGTTCTGCATTCTGCATTCTGAGTTCTGAGTTTCTAGTTCTCAACACTGAGTTCTGATTTTTGAGTTTTGAGTTCCGGGTTGGGAATTGTGGTTCTGAATACTGAGCTCTAATTTCTGAACTCTGCGTTCTGAATTTAGAATTCTGAGTTCTGCATTCAGATTCTGATTTCTGAGTGCTACATTCTAAAGTCTGAATTGTAACATCTGAGTTCTGAGTACTACGTTCTAAGGGCTGAGTTCTGAATTGGAAATTCTGAGTTCTGCGTTCTGAGTTCTGAACACTAAGCTGTGAATTCTGAATTCAGAATTCGAGTTTGGGAATTCTGAGTTCTGTATTCTGATATCTGCATTCTGAGATTTGAGTTTGAAGCTGTACATTCTGAGTGCTCAATTTCGAATACTGAATTTGGAGTTCTAATTTCTGAGTTCTGAATTAAGAGTTCTGAGTTCTGAATTCTGACTTGTGATTTCTGAGTTCTGAATTCCGCATTGATTACTGAGTTCCGATTTCTGAGTCCTGAATTCTGAATTGTGATCACAGAGTTCTGAGTTCTGTCTTCTGAATCCTAAGTTCGAAATGATGAGCTTTGAGTTCTGAATTCTGTATTGAATACTGAGTTCTGAGTTCTGACTTCAGAATTCTGAGCACTGAGATCTGTATTATGAGCTCTGAAAGCTGAGTTCTGAGTTCTAAATTATAAGTTCTGAGTTCAGACTTCTGATTGCTGAGTTTTGAAACCTGCCTTCTGAGTTCCAAAGTCTGAGTTCTGAGTTCTAACTTCTGAATTCTGAGTCCGGATCTCTGAATTCTGCGTTTTGATGTCTGAGGTCTGAATTGAGGGTTGCGAAATCTGATTCTGAATACGGATTCTTCGTTCCGCATTCTGCATTCTGAGTTCTGAGTTTCTAGTTCTCAACACTGAGTTCTGATTTTTGAGTTTTGAGTTCCGGGTTGGGAATTGTGGTTCTGAATACTGAGCTCTAATTTCTGAACTCTGCGTTCTGAATTTAGAATTCTGAGTTCTGCATTCAGATTCTGATTTCTGAGTGCTACATTCTAAGTTCTGAATTGTAACATCTGAGTTCTGAGTACTACGTTCTAAGGGCTGAGTTCTGAATTGGAAATTCTGAGTTCTGCGTTCTGAGTTCTGAACACTAAGCTGTGAATTCTGAATTCAGAATTCGAGTTTGGGAATTCTGAGTTCTGTATTCTGATATCTGCATTCTGAGATTTGAGTTTGAAGCTGTACATTCTGAGTGCTCAATTTCGAATACTGAATTTGGAGTTCTAATTTCTGAGTTCTGAATTAAGAGTTCTGAGTTCTCAATTCTGACTTGTGATTTCTGAGTTCTGAATTCCGCATTGATTACTGAGTTCCGATTTCTGAGTCCTGAATTCTGAATTGTGATCACAGAGTTCTGAGTTCTGTCTTCTGAATCCTAAGTTCGAAATGATGAGCTTTGAGTTCTGAATTCTGCATTGAATACTGAGTTCTGAGTTCTGACTTCAGAATTCTGAGCACTGAGATCTGTATTATGAGCTCTGAAAGCTGAGTTCTGAGTTCTAAATTATAAGTTCTGAATTCAGACTTCTGATTGCTGAGTTTTGAAACCTGCCTTCTGAGTTCCAAAGTCTGAGTTCTGAGTTCTAACTTCTGAATTCTGAGTCCGGATCTCTGAATTCTGCGTTTTGATGTCTGAGGTCTGAATTGAGGGTTGCGAAATCTGATTCTGAATACGGATTCTTCGTTCTGCATTCTGCATTCTGAGTTCTGAGTTTCTAGTTCTCAACACTGAGTTCTGATTTTTGAGTTTTGAGTTCCGGGTTGGGAATTGTGGTTCTGAATACTGAGCTCTAATTTCTGAACTCTGCGTTCTGAATTTAGAATTCTGAGTTCTGCATTCAGATTCTGATTTCTGAGTGCTACATTCTAAAGTCTGAATTGTAACATCTGAGTTCTGAGTACTACGTTCTAAGGGCTGAGTTCTGAATTGGAAATTCTGAGTTCTGCGTTCTGAGTTCTGAACACTAAGCTGTGAATTCTGAATTCAGAATTCGAGTTTGGGAATTCTGAGTTCTGTATTCTGATATCTGCATTCTGAGATTTGAGTTTGAAGCTGTACATTCTGAGTGCTCAATTTCGAATACTGAATTTGGAGTTCTAATTTCTGAGTTCTGAATTAAGAGTTCTGAGTTCTGAATTCTGACTTGTGATTTCTGAGTTCTGAATTCCGCATTGATTACTGAGTTCCGATTTCTGAGTCCTGAATTCTGAATTGTGATCACAGAGTTCTGAGTTCTGTCTTCTGAATCCTAAGTTCGAAATGATGAGCTTTGAGTTCTGAATTCTGTATTGAATACTGAGTTCTGAGTTCTGACTTCAGAATTCTGAGCACTGAGATCTGTATTATGAGCTCTGAAAGCTGAGTTCTGAGTTCTAAATTATAAGTTCTGAGTTCAGACTTCTGATTGCTGAGTTTTGAAACCTGCCTTCTGAGTTCCAAAATCTGAGTTCTGAGTTCTAACTTCTGAATTCTGAGTCCGGATCTCTGAATTCTGCGTTTTGATGTCTGAGGTCTGAATTGAGGGTTGCGAAACCTGATTCTGAATACGGATTCTTCGTTCTGCATGCTGAATTCTGAGTTCTGAGTTTCTAGTTCTCAACACTGAGTTCTGATTTTTGAGTTTTGAGTTCCGGGTTGGGAATTGTGGTTCTGAATACTGAGCTCTAATTTCTGAACTCTGCGTTCTGAATTTAGAATTCTGAGTTCTGCATTCAGATTCTGATTTCTGAGTGCTACATTCTAAAGTCTGAATTGTAACATCTGAGTTCTGAGTACTACGTTCTAAGGGCTGAGTTCTGAATTGGAAATTCTGAGTTCTGCGTTCTGAGTTCTGAACACTAAGCTGTGAATTCTGAATTCAGAATTCGAGTTTGGGAATTCTGAGTTCTGTATTCTGATATCTGCATTCTGAGATTTGAGTTTGAAGCTGTACATTCTGAGTGCTCAATTTCGAATACTGAATTTGGAGTTCTAATTTCTGAGTTCTGAATTAAGAGTTCTGAGTTCTGAATTCTGACTTGTGATTTCTGAGTTCTGAATTCCGCATTGATTACTGAGTTCCGATTTCTGAGTCCTGAATTCTGAATTGTGATCACAGAGTTCTGAGTTCTGTCTTCTGAATCCTAAGTTCGAAATGATGAGCTTTGAGTTCTGAATTCTGTATTGAATACTGAGTTCTGAGTTCTGACTTCAGAATTCTGAGCACTGAGATCTGTATTATTAGCTCTGAAAGCTGAGTTCTGAGTTCTAAATTATAAGTTCTGAGTTCAGACTTCTGATTGCTGAGTTTTGAAACCTGCCTTCTGAGTTCCAAAATCTGAGTTCTGAGTTCTAACTTCTGAATTCTGAGTCCGGATCTCTGAATTCTGCGTTTTGATGTCTGAGGTCTGAATTGAGGGTTGCGAAACCTGATTCTGAATACGGATTCTTCGTTCTGCATGCTGAATTCTGAGTTCTGAGTTTCTAGTTCTCAACACTGAGTTCTGATTTTTGAGTTTTGAGTTCCGGGTTGGGAATTGTGGTTCTGAATACTGAGCTCTAATTTCTGAACTCTGCGTTCTGAATTTAGAATTCTGAGTTCTGCATTCAGATTCTGATTTCTGAGTGCTACATTCTAAGTTCTGAATTGTAACATCTGAGTTCTGAGTACTACGTTCTAAGGGCTGAGTTCTGAATTGGAAATTCTGAGTTCTGCGTTCTGAGTCCTGAACACTAAGCTGTGAATTCTGAATTCAGAATTCGAGTTTGGGAATTCTGAGTTCTGTATTCTGATATCTGCATTCTGAGATTTGAGTTTGAAGCTGTACATTCTGAGTGCTCAATTTCGAATACTGAATTTGGAGTTCTAATTTCTGAGTTCTGAATTAAGAGTTCTGAGTTCTCAATTCTGACTTGTGATTTCTGAGTTCTGAATTCCGCATTGATTACTGAGTTCCGATTTCTGAGTCCTGAATTCTGAATTGTGATCACAGAGTTCTGAGTTCTGTCTTCTGAATCCTAAGTTCGAAATGATGAGCTTTGAGTTCTGAATTCTGCATTGAATACTGAGTTCTGAGTTCTGACTTCAGAATTCTGAGCACTGAGATCTGTATTATGAGCTCTGAAAGCTGAGTTCTGAGTTCTAAATTATAAGTTCTGAGTTCAGACTTCTGATTGCTGAGTTTTGAAACCTGCCTTCTGAGTTCCAAAGTCTGAGTTCTGAGTTCTAACTTCTGAATTCTGAGTCCGGATCTCTGAATTCTGCGTTTTGATGTCTGAGGTCTGAATTGAGGGTTGCGAAATCTGATTCTGAATACGGATTCTTCGTTCTGCATTCTGCATTCTGAGTTCTGAGTTTCTAGTTCTCAACACTGAGTTCTGATTTTTGAGTTTTGAGTTCCGGGTTGGGAATTGTGGTTCTGAATACTGAGCTCTAATTTCTGAACTCTGTGTTCTGAATTTAGAATTCTGAGTTCTGCATTCAGATTCTGATTTCTGAGTGCTACATTCTAAAGTCTGAATTGTAACATCTGAGTTCTGAGTACTACGTTCTAAGGGCTGAGTTCTGAATTGGAAATTCTGAGTTCTGCGTTCTGAGTTCTGAACACTAAGCTGTGAATTCTGAATTCAGAATTCGAGTTTGGGAATTCTGAGTTCTGTATTCTGATATCTGCATTCTGAGATTTGAGTTTGAAGCTGTACATTCTGAGTGCTCAATTTCGAATACTGAATTTGGAGTTCTAATTTCTGAGTTCTGAATTAAGAGTTCTGAGTTCTGAATTCTGACTTGTGATTTCTGAGTTCTGAATTCCGCATTGATTACTGAGTTCCGATTTCTGAGTCCTGAATTCTGAATTGTGATCACAGAGTTCTGAGTTCTGTCTTCTGAATCCTAAGTTCGAAATGATGAGCTTTGAGTTCTGAATTCTGTATTGAATACTGAGTTCTGAGTTCTGACTTCAGAATTCTGAGCACTGAGATCTGTATTATGAGCTCTGAAAGCTGAGTTCTGAGTTCTAAATTATAAGTTCTGAGTTCAGACTTCTGATTGCTGAGTTTTGAAACCTGCCTTCTGAGTTCCAAAGTCTGAGTTCTGAGTTCTAACTTCTGAATTCTGAGTCCGGATCTCTGAATTCTGCGTTTTGATGTCTGAGGTCTGAATTGAGGGTTGCGAAATCTGATTCTGAATACGGATTCTTCGTTCCGCATTCTGCATTCTGAGTTCTGAGTTTCTAGTTCTCAACACTGAGTTCTGATTTTTGAGTTTTGAGTTCCGGGTTGGGAATTGTGGTTCTGAATACTGAGCTCTAATTTCTGAACTCTGCGTTCTGAATTTAGAATTCTGAGTTCTGCATTCAGATTCTGATTTCTGAGTGCTACATTCTAAGTTCTGAATTGTAACATCTGAGTTCTGAGTACTACGTTCTAAGGGCTGAGTTCTGAATTGGAAATTCTGAGTTCTGCGTTCTGAGTCCTGAACACTAAGCTGTGAATTCTGAATTCAGAATTCGAGTTTGGGAATTCTGAGTTCTGTATTCTGATATCTGCATTCTGAGATTTGAGTTTGAAGCTGTACATTCTGAGTGCTCAATTTCGAATACTGAATTTGGAGTTCTAATTTCTGAGTTCTGAATTAAGAGTTCTGAGTTCTCAATTCTGACTTGTGATTTCTGAGTTCTGAATTCCGCATTGATTACTGAGTTCCGATTTCTGAGTCCTGAATTCTGAATTGTGATCACAGAGTTCTGAGTTCTGTCTTCTGAATCCTAAGTTCGAAATGATGAGCTTTGAGTTCTGAATTCTGTATTGAATACTGAGTTCTGAGTTCTGACTTCAGAATTCTGAGCACTGAGATCTGTATTATGAGCTCTGAAAGCTGAGTTCTGAGTTCTAAATTATAAGTTCTGAGTTCAGACTTCTGATTGCTGAGTTTTGAAACCTGCCTTCTGAGTTCCAAAGTCTGAGTTCTGAGTTCTAACTTCTGAATTCTGAGTCCGGATCTCTGAATTCTGCGTTTTGATGTCTGAGGTCTGAATTGAGGGTTGCGAAATCTGATTCTGAATACGGATTCTTCGTTCCGCATTCTGCATTCTGAGTTCTGAGTTTCTAGTTCTCAACACTGAGTTCTGATTTTTGAGTTTTGAGTTCCGGGTTGGGAATTGTGGTTCTGAATACTGAGCTCTAATTTCTGAACTCTGCGTTCTGAATTTAGAATTCTGAGTTCTGCATTCAGATTCTGATTTCTGAGTGCTACATTCTAAGTTCTGAATTGTAACATCTGAGTTCTGAGTACTACGTTCTAAGGGCTGAGTTCTGAATTGGAAATTCTGAGTTCTGCGTTCTGAGTCCTGAACACTAAGCTGTGAATTCTGAATTCAGAATTCGAGTTTGGGAATTCTGAGTTCTGTATTCTGATATCTGCATTCTGAGATTTCAGTTTGAAGCTGTACATTCTGAGTGCTCAATTTCGAATACTGAATTTGGAGTTCTAATTTCTGAGTTCTGAATTAAGAGTTCTGAGTTCTCAATTCTGACTTGTGATTTCTGAGTTCTGAATTCCGCATTGATTACTGAGTTCCGATTTCTGAGTCCTGAATTCTGAATTGTGATCACAGAGTTCTGAGTTCTGTCTTCTGAATCCTAAGTTCGAAATGATGAGCTTTGAGTTCTGAATTCTGTATTGAATACTGAGTTCTGAGTTCTGACTTCAGAATTCTGAGCACTGAGATCTGTATTATGAGCTCTGAAAGCTGAGTTCTGAGTTCTAAATTATAAGTTCTGAGTTCAGACTTCTGATTGCTGAGTTTTGAAACCTGCCTTCTGAGTTCCAAAGTCTGAGTTCTGAGTTCTAACTTCTGAATTCTGAGTCCGGATCTCTGAATTCTGCGTTTTGATGTCTGAGGTCTGAATTGAGGGTTGCGAAACCTGATTCTGAATACGGATTCTTCGTTCTGCATGCTGAATTCTGAGTTCTGAGTTTCTAGTTCTCAACACTGAGTTCTGATTTTTGAGTTTTGAGTTCCGGGTTGGGAATTGTGGTTCTGAATACTGAGCTCTAATTTCTGAACTCTGCGTTCTGAATTTAGAATTCTGAGTTCTGCATTCAGATTCTGATTTCTGAGTGCTACATTCTAAGTTCTGAATTGTAACATCTGAGTTCTGAGTACTACGTTCTAAGGGCTGAGTTCTGAATTGGAAATTCTGAGTTCTGCGTTCTGAGTCCTGAACACTAAGCTGTGAATTCTGAATTCAGAATTCGAGTTTGGGAATTCTGAGTTCTGTATTCTGATATCTGCATTCTGAGATTTGAGTTTGAAGCTGTACATTCTGAGTGCTCAATTTCGAATACTGAATTTGGAGTTCTAATTTCTGAGTTCTGAATTAAGAGTTCTGAGTTCTGAATTCTGACTTGTGATTTCTGAGTTCTGAATTCCGCATTGATTACTGAGTTCCGATTTCTGAGTCCTGAATTCTGAATTGTGATCACAGAGTTCTGAGTTCTGTCTTCTGAATCCTAAGTTCGAAATGATGAGCTTTGAGTTCTGAATTCTGCATTGAATACTGAGTTCTGAGTTCTGACTTCAGAATTCTGAGCACTGAGATCTGTATTATGAGCTCTGAAAGCTGAGTTCTGAGTTCTAAATTATAAGTTCTGAGTTCAGACTTCTGATTGCTGAGTTTTGAAACCTGCCTTCTGAGTTCCAAAGTCTGAGTTCTGAGTTCTAACTTCTGAATTCTGAGTCCGGATCTCTGAATTCTGCGTTTTGATGTCTGAGGTCTGAATTGAGGGTTGCGAAATCTGATTCTGAATACGGATTCTTCGTTCTGCATTCTGCATTCTGAGTTCTGAGTTTCTAGTTCTCAACACTGAGTTCTGATTTTTGAGTTTTGAGTTCCGGGTTGGGAATTGTGGTTCTGAATACTGAGCTCTAATTTCTGAACTCTGCGTTCTGAATTTAGAATTCTGAGTTCTGCATTCAGATTCTGATTTCTGAGTGCTACATTCTAAAGTCTGAATTGTAACATCTGAGTTCTGAGTACTACGTTCTAAGGGCTGAGTTCTGAATTGGAAATTCTGAGTTCTGCGTTCTGAGTTCTGAACACTAAGCTGTGAATTCTGAATTCAGAATTCGAGTTTGGGAATTCTGAGTTCTGTATTCTGATATCTGCATTCTGAGATTTGAGTTTGAAGCTGTACATTCTGAGTGCTCAATTTCGAATACTGAATTTGGAGTTCTAATTTCTGAGTTCTGAATTAAGAGTTCTGAGTTCTCAATTCTGACTTGTGATTTCTGAGTTCTGAATTCCGCATTGATTACTGAGTTCCGATTTCTGAGTCCTGAATTCTGAATTGTGATCACAGAGTTCTGAGTTCTGTCTTCTGAATCCTAAGTTCGAAATGATGAGCTTTGAGTTCTGAATTCTGTATTGAATACTGAGTTCTGAGTTCTGACTTCAGAATTCTGAGCACTGAGATCTGTATTATGAGCTCTGAAAGCTGAGTTCTGAGTTCTAAATTATAAGTTCTGAATTCAGACTTCTGATTGCTGAGTTTTGAAACCTGCCTTCTGAGTTCCAAAATCTGAGTTCTGAGTTCTAACTTCTGAATTCTGAGTCCGGATCTCTGAATTCTGCGTTTTGATGTCTGAGGTCTGAATTGAGGGTTGCGAAATCTGATTCTGAATACGGATTCTTCGTTCTGCATTCTGCATGCTGAATTCTGAGTTCTGAGTTTCTAGTTCTCAACACTGAGTTCTGATTTTTGAGTTTTGAGTTCCGGGTTGAGAATTGTGGTTCTGAATACTGAGCTCTAATTTCTGAACTCTGCGTTCTGAATTTAGAATTCTGAGTTCTGCATTCAGATTCTGATTTCTGAGTGCTACATTCTAAAGTCTGAATTGTAACATCTGAGTTCTGAGTACTACGTTCTAAGGGCTGAGTTCTGAATTGGAAATTCTGAGTTCTGCGTTCTGAGTTCTGAACACTAAGCTGTGAATTCTGAATTCAGAATTCGAGTTTGGGAATTCTGAGTTCTGTATTCTGATATCTGCATTCTGAGATTTGAGTTTGAAGCTGTACATTCTGAGTGCTCAATTTCGAATACTGAATTTGGAGTTCTAATTTCTGAGTTCTGAATTAAGAGTTCTGAGTTCTCAATTCTGACTTGTGATTTCTGAGTTCTGAATTCCGCATTGATTACTGAGTTCCGATTTCTGAGTCCTGAATTCTGAATTGTGATCACAGAGTTCTGAGTTCTGTCTTCTGAATCCTAAGTTCGAAATGATGAGCTTTGAGTTCTGAATTCTGTATTGAATACTGAGTTCTGAGTTCTGACTTCAGAATTCTGAGCACTGAGATCTGTATTATGAGCTCTGAAAGCTGAGTTCTGAGTTCTAAATTATAAGTTCTGAATTCAGACTTCTGATTGCTGAGTTTTGAAACCTGCCTTCTGAGTTCCAAAGTCTGAGTTCTGAGTTCTAACTTCTGAATTCTGAGTCCGGATCTCTGAATTCTGCGTTTTGATGTCTGAGGTCTGAATTGAGGGTTGCGAAATCTGATTCTGAATACGGATTCTTCGTTCTGCATTCTGCATGCTGAATTCTGAGTTCTGAGTTTCTAGTTCTCAACACTGAGTTCTGATTTTTGAGTTTTGAGTTCCGGGTTGGGAATTGTGGTTCTGAATACTGAGCTCTAATTTCTGAACTCTGCGTTCTGAATTTAGAATTCTGAGTTCTGCATTCAGATTCTGATTTCTGAGTGCTACATTCTAAAGTCTGAATTGTAACATCTGAGTTCTGAGTACTACGTTCTAAGGGCTGAGTTCTGAATTGGAAATTCTGAGTTCTGCGTTCTGAGTTCTGAACACTAAGCTGTGAATTCTGAATTCAGAATTCGAGTTTGGGAATTCTGAGTTCTGTATTCTGATATCTGCATTCTGAGATTTGAGTTTGAAGCTGTACATTCTGAGTGCTCAATTTCGAATACTGAATTTGGAGTTCTAATTTCTGAGTTCTGAATTAAGAGTTCTGAGTTCTGAATTCTGACTTGTGATTTCTGAGTTCTGAATTCCGCATTGATTACTGAGTTCCGATTTCTGAGTCCTGAATTCTGAATTGTGATCACAGAGTTCTGAGTTCTGTCTTCTGAATCCTAAGTTCGAAATGATGAGCTTTGAGTTCTGAATTCTGCATTGAATACTGAGTTCTGAGTTCTGACTTCAGAATTCTGAGCACTGAGATCTGTATTATGAGCTCTGAAAGCTGAGTTCTGAGTTCTAAATTATAAGTTCTGAATTCAGACTTCTGATTGCTGAGTTTTGAAACCTGCCTTCTGAGTTCCAAAGTCTGAGTTCTGAGTTCTAACTTCTGAATTCTGAGTCCGGATCTCTGAATTCTGCGTTTTGATGTCTGAGGTCTGAATTGAGGGTTGCGAAACCTGATTCTGAATACGGATTCTTCGTTCTGCATGCTGAATTCTGAGTTCTGAGTTTCTAGTTCTCAACACTGAGTTCTGATTTTTGAGTTTTGAGTTCCGGGTTGGGAATTGTGGTTCTGAATACTGAGCTCTAATTTCTGAACTCTGCGTTCTGAATTTAGAATTCTGAGTTCTGCATTCAGATTCTGATTTCTGAGTGCTACATTCTAAATTCTGAATTGTAACATCTGAGTTCTGAGTACTACGTTCTAAGGGCTCAGTTCTGAATTGGAAATTCTGAGTTCTGCGTTCTGAGTTCTGAACACTAAGCTGTGAATTCTGAATTCAGAATTCGAGTTTGGGAATTCTGAGTTCTGTATTCTGATATCTGCATTCTGAGATTTGAGTTTGAAGCTGTACATTCTGAGTGCTCAATTTCGAATACTGAATTTGGAGTTCTAATTTCTGAGTTCTGAATTAAGAGTTCTGAGTTCTGAATTCTGACTTGTGATTTCTGAGTTCTGAATTCCGCATTGATTACTGAGTTCCGATTTCTGAGTCCTGAATTCTGAATTGTGATCACAGAGTTCTGAGTTCTGTCTTCTGAATCCTAAGTTCGAAATGATGAGCTTTGAGTTCTGAATTCTGTATTGAATACTGAGTTCTGAGTTCTGACTTCAGAATTCTGAGCACTGAGATCTGTATTATGAGCTCTGAAAGCTGAGTTCTGAGTTCTAAATTATAAGTTCTGAGTTCAGACTTCTGATTGCTGAGTTTTGAAACCTGCCTTCTGAGTTCCAAAATCTGAGTTCTGAGTTCTAACTTCTGAATTCTGAGTCCGGATCTCTGAATTCTGCGTTTTGATGTCTGAGGTCTGAATTGAGGGTTGCGAAATCTGATTCTGAATACGGATTCTTCGTTCTGCATTCTGCATGCTGAATTCTGAGTTCTGAGTTTCTAGTTCTCAACACTGAGTTCTGATTTTTGAGTTTTGAGTTCCGGGTTGGGAATTGTGGTTCTGAATACTGAGCTCTAATTTCTGAACTCTGCGTTCTGAATTTAGAATTCTGAGTTCTGCATTCAGATTCTGATTTCTGAGTGCTACATTCTAAAGTCTGAATTGTAACATCTGAGTTCTGAGTACTACGTTCTAAGGGCTGAGTTCTGAATTGGAAATTCTGAGTTCTGCGTTCTGAGTTCTGAACACTAAGCTGTGAATTCTGAATTCAGAATTCGAGTTTGGGAATTCTGAGTTCTGTATTCTGATATCTGCATTCTGAGATTTGAGTTTGAAGCTGTACATTCTGAGTGCTCAATTTCGAATACTGAATTTGGAGTTCTAATTTCTGAGTTCTGAATTAAGAGTTCTGAGTTCTGAATTCTGAATTGTGATTTCTGAGTTCTGAATTCCGCATTGATTACTGAGTTCCGATTTCTGAGTCCTGAATTCTGAATTGTGATCACAGAGTTCTGAGTTCTGTCTTCTGAATCCTAAGTTCGAAATGATGAGCTTTGAGTTCTGAATTCTGAATTGAATACTGAGTTCTGAGTTCTGACTTCAGAATTCTGAGCACTGAGATCTGTATTATGAGCTCTGAAAGCTGAGTTCTGAGTTCTAAATTATAAGTTCTGAATTCAGACTTCTGATTGCTGAGTTTTGAAACCTGCCTTCTGAGTTCCAAAGTCTGAGTTCTGAGTTCTAACTTCTGAATTCTGAGTCCGGATCTCTGAATTCTGCGTTTTGATGTCTGAGGTCTGAATTGAGGGTTGCGAAATCTGATTCTGAATACGGATTCTTCGTTCTGCATTCTGCATTCTGAGTTCTGAGTTTCTAGTTCTCAACACTGAGTTCTGATTTTTGAGTTTTGAGTTCCGGGTTGGGAATTGTGGTTCTGAATACTGAGCTCTAATTTCTGAACTCTGCGTTCTGAATTTAGAATTCTGAGTTCTGCATTCAGATTCTGATTTCTGAGTGCTACATTCTAAAGTCTGAATTGTAACATCTGAGTTCTGAGTACTACGTTCTAAGGGCTGAGTTCTGAATTGGAAATTCTGAGTTCTGCGTTCTGAGTTCTGAACACTAAGCTGTGAATTCTGAATTCAGAATTCGAGTTTGGGAATTCTGAGTTCTGTATTCTGATATCTGCATTCTGAGATTTGAGTTTGAAGCTGTACATTCTGAGTGCTCAATTTCGAATACTGAATTTGGAGTTCTAATTTCTGAGTTCTGAATTAAGAGTTCTGAGTTCTCAATTCTGACTTGTGATTTCTGAGTTCTGAATTCCGCATTGATTACTGAGTTCCGATTTCTGAGTCCTGAATTCTGAATTGTGATCACAGAGTTCTGAGTTCTGTCTTCTGAATCCTAAGTTCGAAATGATGAGCTTTGAGTTCTGAATTCTGTATTGAATACTGAGTTCTGAGTTCTGACTTCAGAATTCTGAGCACTGAGATCTGTATTATGAGCTCTGAAAGCTGAGTTCTGAGTTCTAAATTATAAGTTCTGAATTCAGACTTCTGATTGCTGAGTTTTGAAACCTGCCTTCTGAGTTCCAAAATCTGAGTTCTGAGTTCTAACTTCTGAATTCTGAGTCCGGATCTCTGAATTCTGCGTTTTGATGTCTGAGGTCTGAATTGAGGGTTGCGAAATCTGATTCTGAATACGGATTCTTCGTTCTGCATTCTGCATGCTGAATTCTGAGTTCTGAGTTTCTAGTTCTCAACACTGAGTTCTGATTTTTGAGTTTTGAGTTCCGGGTTGGGAATTGTGGTTCTGAATACTGAGCTCTAATTTCTGAACTCTGCGTTCTGAATTTAGAATTATGAGTTCTGCATTCAGATTCTGATTTCTGAGTGCTACATTCTAAAGTCTGAATTGTAACATCTGAGTTCTGAGTACTACGTTCTAAGGGCTGAGTTCTGAATTGGAAATTCTGAGTTCTGCGTTCTGAGTTCTGAACACTAAGCTGTGAATTCTGAATTCAGAATTCGAGTTTGGGAATTCTGAGTTCTGTATTCTGATATCTGCATTCTGAGATTTGAGTTTGAAGCTGTACATTCTGAGTGCTCAATTTCGAATACTGAATTTGGAGTTCTAATTTCTGAGTTCTGAATTAAGAGTTCTGAGTTCTCAATTCTGACTTGTGATTTCTGAGTTCTGAATTCCGCATTGATTACTGAGTTCCGATTTCTGAGTCCTGAATTCTGAATTGTGATCACAGAGTTCTGAGTTCTGTCTTCTGAATCCTAAGTTCGAAATGATGAGCTTTGAGTTCTGAATTCTGTATTGAATACTGAGTTCTGAGTTCTGACTTCAGAATTCTGAGCACTGAGATCTGTATTATGAGCTCTGAAAGCTGAGTTCTGAGTTCTAAATTATAAGTTCTGAATTCAGACTTCTGATTGCTGAGTTTTGAAACCTGCCTTCTGAGTTCCAAAATCTGAGTTCTGAGTTCTAACTTCTGAATTCTGAGTCCGGATCTCTGAATTCTGCGTTTTGATGTCTGAGGTCTGAATTGAGGGTTGCGAAATCTGATTCTGAATACGGATTCTTCGTTCTGCATTCTGCATGCTGAATTCTGAGTTCTGAGTTTCTAGTTCTCAACACTGAGTTCTGATTTTTGAGTTTTGAGTTCCGGGTTGGGAATTGTGGTTCTGAATACTGAGCTCTAATTTCTGAACTCTGCGTTCTGAATTTAGAATTATGAGTTCTGCATTCAGATTCTGATTTCTGAGTGCTACATTCTAAAGTCTGAATTGTAACATCTGAGTTCTGAGTACTACGTTCTAAGGGCTGAGTTCTGAATTGGAAATTCTGAGTTCTGCGTTCTGAGTTCTGAACACTAAGCTGTGAATTCTGAATTCAGAATTCGAGTTTGGGAATTCTGAGTTCTGTATTCTGATATCTGCATTCTGAGATTTGAGTTTGAAGCTGTACATTCTGAGTGCTCAATTTCGAATACTGAATTTGGAGTTCTAATTTCTGAGTTCTGAATTAAGAGTTCTGAGTTCTCAATTCTGACTTGTGATTTCTGAGTTCTGAATTCCGCATTGATTACTGAGTTCCGATTTCTGAGTCCTGAATTCTGAATTGTGATCACAGAGTTCTGAGTTCTGTCTTCTGAATCCTAAGTTCGAAATGATGAGCTTTGAGTTCTGAATTCTGCATTGAATACTGAGTTCTGAGTTCTGACTTCAGAATTCTGAGCACTGAGATCTGTATTATGAGCTCTGAAAGCTGAGTTCTGAGTTCTAAATTATAAGTTCTGAATTCAGACTTCTGATTGCTGAGTTTTGAAACCTGCCTTCTGAGTTCCAAAGTCTGAGTTCTGAGTTCTAACTTCTGAATTCTGAGTCCGGATCTCTGAATTCTGCGTTTTGATGTCTGAGGTCTGAATTGAGGGTTGCGAAATCTGATTCTGAATACGGATTCTTCGTTCTGCATTCTGCATGCTGAATTCTGCGTTCTGAGTTTCTAGTTCTCAACACTGAGTTCTGATTTTTGAGTTTTGAGTTCCGGGTTGGGAATTGTGGTTCTGAATACTGAGCTCTAATTTCTGAACTCTGCGTTCTGAATTTAGAATTCTGAGTTCTGCATTCAGATTCTGATTTCTGAGTGCTACATTCTAAAGTCTGAATTGTAACATCTGAGTTCTGAGTACTACGTTCTAAGGGCTGAGTTCTGAATTGGAAATTCTGAGTTCTGCGTTCTGAGTTCTGAACACTAAGCTGTGAATTCTGAATTCAGAATTCGAGTTTGGGAATTCTGAGTTCTGTATTCTGATATCTGCATTCTGAGATTTGAGTTTGAAGCTGTACATTCTGAGTGCTCAATTTCGAATACTGAATTTGGAGTTCTAATTTCTGAGTTCTGAATTAAGAGTTCTGAGTTCTCAATTCTGACTTGTGATTTCTGAGTTCTGAATTCCGCATTGATTACTGAGTTCCGATTTCTGAGTCCTGAATTCTGAATTGTGATCACAGAGTTCTGAGTTCTGTCTTCTGAATCCTAAGTTCGAAATGATGAGCTTTGAGTTCTGAATTCTGTATTGAATACTGAGTTCTGAGTTCTGACTTCAGAATTCTGAGCACTGAGATCTGTATTATGAGCTCTGAAAGCTGAGTTCTGAGTTCTAAATTATAAGTTCTGAGTTCAGACTTCTGATTGCTGAGTTTTGAAACCTGCCTTCTGAGTTCCAAAATCTGAGTTCTGAGTTCTAACTTCTGAATTCTGAGTCCGGATCTCTGAATTCTGCGTTTTGATGTCTGAGGTCTGAATTGAGGGTTGCGAAATCTGATTCTGAATACGGATTCTTCGTTCTGCATGCTGAATTCTGAGTTCTGAGTTTCTAGTTCTCAACACTGAGTTCTGATTTTTGAGTTTTGAGTTCCGGGTTGGGAATTGTGGTTCTGAATACTGAGCTCTAATTTCTGAACTCTGCGTTCTGAATTTAGAATTCTGAGTTCTGCATTCAGATTCTGATTTCTGAGTGCTACATTCTAAAGTCTGAATTGTAACATCTGAGTTCTGAGTACTACGTTCTAAGGGCTGAGTTCTGAATTGGAAATTCTGAGTTCTGCGTTCTGAGTTCTGAACACTAAGCTGTGAATTCTGAATTCAGAATTCGAGTTTGGGAATTCTGAGTTCTGTATTCTGATATCTGCATTCTGAGATTTGAGTTTGAAGCTGTACATTCTGAGTGCTCAATTTCGAATACTGAATTTGGAGTTCTAATTTCTGAGTTCTGAATTAAGAGTTCTGAGTTCTCAATTCTGACTTGTGATTTCTGAGTTCTGAATTCCGCATTGATTACTGAGTTCCGATTTCTGAGTCCTGAATTCTGAATTGTGATCACAGAGTTCTGAGTTCTGTCTTCTGAATCCTAAGTTCGAAATGATGAGCTTTGAGTTCTGAATTCTGCATTGAATACTGAGTTCTGAGTTCTGACTTCAGAATTCTGAGCACTGAGATCTGTATTATGAGCTCTGAAAGCTGAGTTCTGAGTTCTAAATTATAAGTTCTGAATTCAGACTTCTGATTGCTGAGTTTTGAAACCTGCCTTCTGAGTTCCAAAGTCTGAGTTCTGAGTTCTAACTTCTGAATTCTGAGTCCGGATCTCTGAATTCTGCGTTTTGATGTCTGAGGTCTGAATTGAGGGTTGCGAAATCTGATTCTGAATACGGATTCTTCGTTCTGCATGCTGAATTCTGAGTTCTGAGTTTCTAGTTCTCAACACTGAGTTCTGATTTTTGAGTTTTGAGTTCCGGGTTGGGAATTGTGGTTCTGAATACTGAGCTCTAATTTCTGAACTCTGCGTTCTGAATTTAGAATTCTGAGTTCTGCATTCAGATTCTGATTTCTGAGTGCTACATTCTAAAGTCTGAATTGTAACATCTGAGTTCTGAGTACTACGTTCTAAGGGCTGAGTTCTGAATTGGAAATTCTGAGTTCTGCGTTCTGAGTTCTGAACACTAAGCTGTGAGTTCTGAATTCAGAATTCGAGTTTGGGAATTCTGAGTTCTGTATTCTGATATCTGCATTCTGAGATTTGAGTTTGAAGCTGTACATTCTGAGTGCTCAATTTCGAATACTGAATTTGGAGTTCTAATTTCTGAGTTCTGAATTAAGAGTTCTGAGTTCTCAATTCTGACTTGTGATTTCTGAGTTCTGAATTCCGCATTGATTACTGAGTTCCGATTTCTGAGTCCTGAATTCTGAATTGTGATCACAGAGTTCTGAGTTCTGTCTTCTGAATCCTAAGTTCGAAATGATGAGCTTTGAGTTCTGAATTCTGTATTGAATACTGAGTTCTGAGTTCTGACTTCAGAATTCTGAGCACTGAGATCTGTATTATGAGCTCTGAAAGCTGAGTTCTGAGTTCTAAATTATAAGTTCTGAGTTCAGACTTCTGATTGCTGAGTTTTGAAACCTGCCTTCTGAGTTCCAAAATCTGAGTTCTGAGTTCTAACTTCTGAATTCTGAGTCCGGATCTCTGAATTCTGCGTTTTGATGTCTGAGGTCTGAATTGAGGGTTGCGAAATCTGATTCTGAATACGGATTCTTCGTTCTGCATGCTGAATTCTGAGTTCTGAGTTTCTAGTTCTCAACACTGAGTTCTGATTTTTGAGTTTTGAGTTCCGGGTTGGGAATTGTGGTTCTGAATACTGAGCTCTAATTTCTGAACTCTGCGTTCTGAATTTAGAATTCTGAGTTCTGCATTCAGATTCTGATTTCTGAGTGCTACATTCTAAAGTCTGAATTGTAACATCTGAGTTCTGAGTACTACGTTCTAAGGGCTGAGTTCTGAATTGGAAATTCTGAGTTCTGCGTTCTGAGTTCTGAACACTAAGCTGTGAATTCTGAATTCAGAATTCGAGTTTGGGAATTCTGAGTTCCGTATTCTGATATCTGCATTCTGAGATTTGAGTTTGAAGCTGTACATTCTGAGTGCTCAATTTCGAATACTGAATTTGGAGTTCTAATTTCTGAGTTCTGAATTAAGAGTTCTGAGTTCTCAATTCTGACTTGTGATTTCTGAGTTCTGAATTCCGCATTGATTACTGAGTTCCGATTTCTGAGTCCTGAATTCTGAATTGTGATCACAGAGTTCTGAGTTCTGTCTTCTGAATCCTAAGTTCGAAATGATGAGCTTTGAGTTCTGAATTCTGCATTGAATACTGAGTTCTGAGTTCTGACTTCAGAATTCTGAGCACTGAGATCTGTATTATGAGCTCTGAAAGCTGAGTTCTGAGTTCTAAATTATAAGTTCTGAATTCAGACTTCTGATTGCTGAGTTTTGAAACCTGCCTTCTGAGTTCCAAAGTCTGAGTTCTGAGTTCTAACTTCTGAATTCTGAGTCCGGATCTCTGAATTCTGCGTTTTGATGTCTGAGGTCTGAATTGAGGGTTGCGAAATCTGATTCTGAATACGGATTCTTCGTTCTGCATTCTGCATGCTGAATTCTGCGTTCTGAGTTTCTAGTTCTCAACACTGAGTTCTGATTTTTGAGTTTTGAGTTCCGGGTTGGGAATTGTGGTTCTGAATACTGAGCTCTAATTTCTGAACTCTGCGTTCTGAATTTAGAATTCTGAGTTCTGCATTCAGATTCTGATTTCTGAGTGCTACATTCTAAAGTCTGAATTGTAACATCTGAGTTCTGAGTACTACGTTCTAAGGGCTGAGTTCTGAATTGGAAATTCTGAGTTCTGCGTTCTGAGTTCTGAACACTAAGCTGTGAATTCTGAATTCAGAATTCGAGTTTGGGAATTCTGAGTTCTGTATTCTGATATCTGCATTCTGAGATTTGAGTTTGAAGCTGTACATTCTGAGTGCTCAATTTCGAATACTGAATTTGGAGTTCTAATTTCTGAGTTCTGAATTAAGAGTTCTGAGTTCTCAATTCTGACTTGTGATTTCTGAGTTCTGAATTCCGCATTGATTACTGAGTTCCGATTTCTGAGTCCTGAATTCTGAATTGTGATCACAGAGTTCTGAGTTCTGTCTTCTGAATCCTAAGTTCGAAATGATGAGCTTTGAGTTCTGAATTCTGTATTGAATACTGAGTTCTGAGTTCTGACTTCAGAATTCTGAGCACTGAGATCTGTATTATGAGCTCTGAAAGCTGAGTTCTGAGTTCTAAATTATAAGTTCTGAATTCAGACTTCTGATTGCTGAGTTTTGAAACCTGCCTTCTGAGTTCCAAAATCTGAGTTCTGAGTTCTAACTTCTGAATTCTGAGTCCGGATCTCTGAATTCTGCGTTTTGATGTCTGAGGTCTGAATTGAGGGTTGCGAAATCTGATTCTGAATACGGATTCTTCGTTCTGCATTCTGCATGCTGAATTCTGAGTTCTGAGTTTCTAGTTCTCAACACTGAGTTCTGATTTTTGAGTTTTGAGTTCCGGGTTGGGAATTGTGGTTCTGAATACTGAGCTCTAATTTCTGAACTCTGCGTTCTGAATTTAGAATTCTGAGTTCTGCATTCAGATTCTGATTTCTGAGTGCTACATTCTAAATTCTGAATTGTAACATCTGAGTTCTGAGTACTACGTTCTAAGGGCTGAGTTCTGAATTGGAAATTCTGAGTTCTGCGTTCTGAGTTCTGAACACTAAGCTGTGAATTCTGAATTCAGAATTCGAGTTTGGGAATTCTGAGTTCTGTATTCTGATATCTGCATTCTGAGATTTGAGTTTGAAGCTGTACATTCTGAGTGCTCAATTTCGAATACTGAATTTGGAGTTCTAATTTCTGAGTTCTGAATTAAGAGTTCTGAGTTCTCAATTCTGACTTGTGATTTCTGAGTTCTGAATTCCGCATTGATTACTGAGTTCCGATTTCTGAGTCCTGAATTCTGAATTGTGATCATAGAGTTCTGAGTTCTGTCTTCTGAATCCTAAGTTCGAAATGATGAGCTTTGAGTTCTGAATTCTGTATTGAATACTGAGTTCTGAGTTCTGACTTCAGAATTCTGAGCACTGAGATCTGTATTATGAGCTCTGAAAGCTGAGTTCTGAGTTCTAAATTATAAGTTCTGAATTCAGACTTCTGATTGCTGAGTTTTGAAACCTGCCTTCTGAGTTCCAAAGTCTGAGTTCTGAGTTCTAACTTCTGAATTCTGAGTCCGGATCTCTGAATTCTGCGTTTTGATGTCTGAGGTCTGAATTGAGGGTTGCGAAATCTGATTCTGAATACGGATTCTTCGTTCTGCATTCTGCATTCTGAGTTCTGAGTTTCTAGTTCTCAACACTGAGTTCTGATTTTTGAGTTTTGAGTTCCCGGTTGGGAATTGTGGTTCTGAATACTGAGCTCTAATTTCTGAACTCTGCGTTCTGAATTTAGAATTCTGAGTTCTGCATTCAGATTCTGATTTCTGAGTGCTACATTCTAAATTCTGAATTGTAACATCTGAGTTCTGAGTACTACGTTCTAAGGGCTGAGTTCTGAATTGGAAATTCTGAGTTCTGCGTTCTGAGTTCTGAACACTAAGCTGTGAATTCTGAATTCAGAATTCGAGTTTGGGAATTCTGAGTTCTGTATTCTGATATCTGCATTCTGAGATTTGAGTTTGAAGCTGTACATTCTGAGTGCTCAATTTCGAATACTGAATTTGGAGTTCTAATTTCTGAGTTCTGAATTAAGAGTTCTGAGTTCTGAATTCTGACTTGTGATTTCTGAGTTCTGAATTCCGCATTGATTACTGAGTTCCGATTTCTGAGTCCTGAATTCTGAATTGTGATCACAGAGTTCTGAGTTCTGTCTTCTGAATCCTAAGTTCGAAATGATGAGCTTTGAGTTCTGAATTCTGTATTGAATACTGAGTTCTGAGTTCTGACTTCAGAATTCTGAGCACTGAGATCTGTATTATGAGCTCTGAAAGCTGAGTTCTGAGTTCTAAATTATAAGTTCTGAATTCAGACTTCTGATTGCTGAGTTTTGAAACCTGCCTTCTGAGTTCCAAAATCTGAGTTCTGAGTTCTAACTTCTGAATTCTGAGTCCGGATCTCTGAATTCTGCGTTTTGATGTCTGAGGTCTGAATTGAGGGTTGCGAAATCTGATTCTGAATACGGATTCTTCGTTCCGCATTCTGCATTCTGAGTTCTGAGTTTCTAGTTCTCAACACTGAGTTCTGATTTTTGAGTTTTGAGTTCCGGGTTGGGAATTGTGGTTCTGAATACTGAGCTCTAATTTCTGAACTCTGCGTTCTGAATTTAGAATTCTGAGTTCTGCATTCAGATTCTGATTTCTGAGTGCTACATTCTAAATTCTGAATTGTAACATCTGAGTTCTGAGTACTACGTTCTAAGGGCTGAGTTCTGAATTGGAAATTCTGAGTTCTGCGTTCTGAGTTCTGAACACTAAGCTGTGAATTCTGAATTCAGAATTCGAGTTTGGGAATTCTGAGTTCTGTATTCTGATATCTGCATTCTGAGATTTGAGTTTGAAGCTGTACATTCTGAGTGCTCAATTTCGAATACTGAATTTGGAGTTCTAATTTCTGAGTTCTGAATTAAGAGTTCTGAGTTCTGAATTCTGACTTGTGATTTCTGAGTTCTGAATTCCGCATTGATTACTGAGTTCCGATTTCTGAGTCCTGAATTCTGAATTGTGATCATAGAGTTCTGAGTTCTGTCTTCTGAATCCTAAGTTCGAAATGATGAGCTTTGAGTTCTGAATTCTGCATTGAATACTGAGTTCTGAGTTCTGACTTCAGAATTCTGAGCACTGAGATCTGTATTATGAGCTCTGAAAGCTGAGTTCTGAGTTCTAAATTATAAGTTCTGAATTCAGACTTCTGATTGCTGAGTTTTGAAACCTGCCTTCTGAGTTCCAAAGTCTGAGTTCTGAGTTCTAACTTCTGAATTCTGAGTCCGGATCTCTGAATTCTGCGTTTTGATGTCTGAGGTCTGAATTGAGGGTTGCGAAATCTGATTCTGAATACGGATTCTTCGTTCTGCATTCTGCATTCTGAGTTCTGAGTTTCTAGTTCTCAACACTGAGTTCTGATTTTTGAGTTTTGAGTTCCCGGTTGGGAATTGTGGTTCTGAATACTGAGCTCTAATTTCTGAACTCTGCGTTCTGAATTTAGAATTCTGAGTTCTGCATTCAGATTCTGATTTCTGAGTGCTACATTCTAAAGTCTGAATTGTAACATCTGAGTTCTGAGTACTACGTTCTAAGGGCTGAGTTCTGAATTGGAAATTCTGAGTTCTGCGTTCTGAGTTCTGAACACTAAGCTGTGAATTCTGAATTCAGAATTCGAGTTTGGGAATTCTGAGTTCTGTATTCTGATATCTGCATTCTGAGATTTGAGTTTGAAGCTGTACATTCTGAGTGCTCAATTTCGAATACTGAATTTGGAGTTCTAATTTCTGAGTTCTGAATTAAGAGTTCTGAGTTCTGAATTCTGACTTGTGATTTCTGAGTTCTGAATTCCGCATTGATTACTGAGTTCCGATTTCTGAGTCCTGAATTCTGAATTGTGATCACAGAGTTCTGAGTTCTGTCTTCTGAATCCTAAGTTCGAAATGATGAGCTTTGAGTTCTGAATTCTGTATTGAATACTGAGTTCTGAGTTCTGACTTCAGAATTCTGAGCACTGAGATCTGTATTATGAGCTCTGAAAGCTGAGTTCTGAGTTCTAAATTATAAGTTCTGAATTCAGACTTCTGATTGCTGAGTTTTGAAACCTGCCTTCTGAGTTCCAAAATCTGAGTTCTGAGTTCTAACTTCTGAATTCTGAGTCCGGATCTCTGAATTCTGCGTTTTGATGTCTGAGGTCTGAATTGAGGGTTGCGAAATCTGATTCTGAATACGGATTCTTCGTTCCGCATTCTGCATTCTGAGTTCTGAGTTTCTAGTTCTCAACACTGAGTT
Organism: Ochotona princeps; assembly: GCF_030435755.1. NCBI lineage: Eukaryota > Metazoa > Chordata > Mammalia > Lagomorpha > Ochotonidae > Ochotona > Ochotona princeps. The sequence goes on along the minus strand of NC_080866.1, from coordinate 1,059,317 downwards.
CTGATTTTTGAGTTTTGAGTTCCGGGTTGGGAATTGTGGTTCTGAATACTGAGCTCTAATTTCTGAACTCTGCGTTCTGAATTTAGAATTCTGAGTTCTGCATTCAGATTCTGATTTCTGAGTGCTACATTCTAAATTCTGAATTGTAACATCTGAGTTCTGAGTACTACGTTCTAAGGGCTGAGTTCTGAATTGGAAATTCTGAGTTCTGCGTTCTGAGTTCTGAACACTAAGCTGTGAATTCTGAATTCAGAATTCGAGTTTGGGAATTCTGAGTTCTGTATTCTGATATCTGCATTCTGAGATTTGAGTTTGAAGCTGTACATTCTGAGTGCTCAATTTCGAATACTGAATTTGGAGTTCTAATTTCTGAGTTCTGAATTAAGAGTTCTGAGTTCTGAATTCTGACTTGTGATTTCTGAGTTCTGAATTCCGCATTGATTACTGAGTTCCGATTTCTGAGTCCTGAATTCTGAATTGTGATCACAGAGTTCTGAGTTCTGTCTTCTGAATCCTAAGTTCGAAATGATGAGCTTTGAGTTCTGAATTCTGCATTGAATACTGAGTTCTGAGTTCTGACTTCAGAATTCTGAGCACTGAGATCTGTATTATGAGCTCTGAAAGCTGAGTTCTGAGTTCTAAATTATAAGTTCTGAATTCAGACTTCTGATTGCTGAGTTTTGAAACCTGCCTTCTGAGTTCCAAAGTCTGAGTTCTGAGTTCTAACTTCTGAATTCTGAGTCCGGATCTCTGAATTCTGCGTTTTGATGTCTGAGGTCTGAATTGAGGGTTGCGAAATCTGATTCTGAATACGGATTCTTCGTTCTGCATTCTGCATGCTGAATTCTGCGTTCTGAGTTTCTAGTTCTCAACACTGAGTTCTGATTTTTGAGTTTTGAGTTCCGGGTTGGGAATTGTGGTTCTGAATACTGAGCTCTAATTTCTGAACTCTGCGTTCTGAATTTAGAATTCTGAGTTCTGCATTCAGATTCTGATTTCTGAGTGCTACATTCTAAAGTCTGAATTGTAACATCTGAGTTCTGAGTACTACGTTCTAAGGGCTGAGTTCTGAATTGGAAATTCTGAGTTCTGCGTTCTGAGTTCTGAACACTAAGCTGTGAATTCTGAATTCAGAATTCGAGTTTGGGAATTCTGAGTTCTGTATTCTGATATCTGCATTCTGAGATTTGAGTTTGAAGCTGTACATTCTGAGTGCTCAATTTCGAATACTGAATTTGGAGTTCTAATTTCTGAGTTCTGAATTAAGAGTTCTGAGTTCTCAATTCTGACTTGTGATTTCTGAGTTCTGAATTCCGCATTGATTACTGAGTTCCGATTTCTGAGTCCTGAATTCTGAATTGTGATCACAGAGTTCTGAGTTCTGTCTTCTGAATCCTAAGTTCGAAATGATGAGCTTTGAGTTCTGAATTCTGTATTGAATACTGAGTTCTGAGTTCTGACTTCAGAATTCTGAGCACTGAGATCTGTATTATGAGCTCTGAAAGCTGAGTTCTGAGTTCTAAATTATAAGTTCTGAGTTCAGACTTCTGATTGCTGAGTTTTGAAACCTGCCTTCTGAGTTCCAAAATCTGAGTTCTGAGTTCTAACTTCTGAATTCTGAGTCCGGATCTCTGAATTCTGCGTTTTGATGTCTGAGGTCTGAATTGAGGGTTGCGAAATCTGATTCTGAATACGGATTCTTCGTTCTGCATGCTGAATTCTGAGTTCTGAGTTTCTAGTTCTCAACACTGAGTTCTGATTTTTGAGTTTTGAGTTCCGGGTTGGGAATTGTGGTTCTGAATACTGAGCTCTAATTTCTGAACTCTGCGTTCTGAATTTAGAATTCTGAGTTCTGCATTCAGATTCTGATTTCTGAGTGCTACATTCTAAAGTCTGAATTGTAACATCTGAGTTCTGAGTACTACGTTCTAAGGGCTGAGTTCTGAATTGGAAATTCTGAGTTCTGCGTTCTGAGTTCTGAACACTAAGCTGTGAATTCTGAATTCAGAATTCGAGTTTGGGAATTCTGAGTTCTGTATTCTGATATCTGCATTCTGAGATTTGAGTTTGAAGCTGTACATTCTGAGTGCTCAATTTCGAATACTGAATTTGGAGTTCTAATTTCTGAGTTCTGAATTAAGAGTTCTGAGTTCTCAATTCTGACTTGTGATTTCTGAGTTCTGAATTCCGCATTGATTACTGAGTTCCGATTTCTGAGTCCTGAATTCTGAATTGTGATCACAGAGTTCTGAGTTCTGTCTTCTGAATCCTAAGTTCGAAATGATGAGCTTTGAGTTCTGAATTCTGCATTGAATACTGAGTTCTGAGTTCTGACTTCAGAATTCTGAGCACTGAGATCTGTATTATGAGCTCTGAAAGCTGAGTTCTGAGTTCTAAATTATAAGTTCTGAATTCAGACTTCTGATTGCTGAGTTTTGAAACCTGCCTTCTGAGTTCCAAAGTCTGAGTTCTGAGTTCTAACTTCTGAATTCTGAGTCCGGATCTCTGAATTCTGCGTTTTGATGTCTGAGGTCTGAATTGAGGGTTGCGAAATCTGATTCTGAATACGGATTCTTCGTTCTTCGTTCTGCATTCTGAGTTCTGAGTTTCTAGTTCTCAACACTGAGTTCTGATTTTTGAGTTTTGAGTTCCGGGTTGGGAATTGTGGTTCTGAATACTGAGCTCTAATTTCTGAACTCTGCGTTCTGAATTTAGAATTCTGAGTTCTGCATTCAGATTCTGATTTCTGAGTGCTACATTCTAAAGTCTGAATTGTAACATCTGAGTTCTGAGTACTACGTTCTAAGGGCTGAGTTCTGAATTGGAAATTCTGAGTTCTGCGTTCTGAGTTCTGAACACTAAGCTGTGAATTCTGAATTCAGAATTCGAGTTTGGGAATTCTGAGTTCTGTATTCTGATATCTGCATTCTGAGATTTGAGTTTGAAGCTGTACATTCTGAGTGCTCAATTTCGAATACTGAATTTGGAGTTCTAATTTCTGAGTTCTGAATTAAGAGTTCTGAGTTCTCAATTCTGACTTGTGATTTCTGAGTTCTGAATTCCGCATTGATTACTGAGTTCCGATTTCTGAGTCCTGAATTCTGACTTGTGATCACAGAGTTCTGAGTTCTGTCTTCTGAATCCTAAGTTCGAAATGATGAGCTTTGAGTTCTGAATTCTGCATTGAATACTGAGTTCTGAGTTCTGACTTCAGAATTCTGAGCACTGAGATCTGTATTATGAGCTCTGAAAGCTGAGTTCTGAGTTCTAAATTATAAGTTCTGAATTCAGACTTCTGATTGCTGAGTTTTGAAACCTGCCTTCTGAGTTCCAAAGTCTGAGTTCTGAGTTCTAACTTCTGAATTCTGAGTCCGGATCTCTGAATTCTGCGTTTTGATGTCTGAGGTCTGAATTGAGGGTTGCGAAATCTGATTCTGAATACGGATTCTTCGTTCTGCATTCTGCATGCTGAATTCTGCGTTCTGAGTTTCTAGTTCTCAACACTGAGTTCTGATTTTTGAGTTTTGAGTTCCGGGTTGGGAATTGTGGTTCTGAATACTGAGCTCTAATTTCTGAACTCTGCGTTCTGAATTTAGAATTCTGAGTTCTGCATTCAGATTCTGATTTCTGAGTGCTACATTCTAAAGTCTGAATTGTAACATCTGAGTTCTGAGTACTACGTTCTAAGGGCTGAGTTCTGAATTGGAAATTCTGAGTTCTGCGTTCTGAGTTCTGAACACTAAGCTGTGAATTCTGAATTCAGAATTCGAGTTTGGGAATTCTGAGTTCTGTATTCTGATATCTGCATTCTGAGATTTGAGTTTGAAGCTGTACATTCTGAGTGCTCAATTTCGAATACTGAATTTGGAGTTCTAATTTCTGAGTTCTGAATTAAGAGTTCTGAGTTCTCAATTCTGACTTGTGATTTCTGAGTTCTGAATTCCGCATTGATTACTGAGTTCCGATTTCTGAGTCCTGAATTCTGAATTGTGATCACAGAGTTCTGAGTTCTGTCTTCTGAATCCTAAGTTCGAAATGATGAGCTTTGAGTTCTGAATTCTGTATTGAATACTGAGTTCTGAGTTCTGACTTCAGAATTCTGAGCACTGAGATCTGTATTATGAGCTCTGAAAGCTGAGTTCTGAGTTCTAAATTATAAGTTCTGAGTTCAGACTTCTGATTGCTGAGTTTTGAAACCTGCCTTCTGAGTTCCAAAATCTGAGTTCTGAGTTCTAACTTCTGAATTCTGAGTCCGGATCTCTGAATTCTGCGTTTTGATGTCTGAGGTCTGAATTGAGGGTTGCGAAATCTGATTCTGAATACGGATTCTTCGTTCCGCATTCTGCATTCTGAGTTCTGAGTTTCTAGTTCTCAACACTGAGTTCTGATTTTTGAGTTTTGAGTTCCGGGTTGGGAATTGTGGTTCTGAATACTGAGCTCTAATTTCTGAACTCTGCGTTCTGAATTTAGAATTCTGAGTTCTGCATTCAGATTCTGATTTCTGAGTGCTACATTCTAAATTCTGAATTGTAACATCTGAGTTCTGAGTACTACGTTCTAAGGGCTGAGTTCTGAATTGGAAATTCTGAGTTCTGCGTTCTGAGTTCTGAACACTAAGCTGTGAATTCTGAATTCAGAATTCGAGTTTGGGAATTCTGAGTTCTGTATTCTGATATCTGCATTCTGAGATTTGAGTTTGAAGCTGTACATTCTGAGTGCTCAATTTCGAATACTGAATTTGGAGTTCTAATTTCTGAGTTCTGAATTAAGAGTTCTGAGTTCTGAATTCTGACTTGTGATTTCTGAGTTCTGAATTCCGCATTGATTACTGAGTTCCGATTTCTGAGTCCTGAATTCTGAATTGTGATCACAGAGTTCTGAGTTCTGTCTTCTGAATCCTAAGTTCGAAATGATGAGCTTTGAGTTCTGAATTCTGCATTGAATACTGAGTTCTGAGTTCTGACTTCAGAATTCTGAGCACTGAGATCTGTATTATGAGCTCTGAAAGCTGAGTTCTGAGTTCTAAATTATAAGTTCTGAATTCAGACTTCTGATTGCTGAGTTTTGAAACCTGCCTTCTGAGTTCCAAAGTCTGAGTTCTGAGTTCTAACTTCTGAATTCTGAGTCCGGATCTCTGAATTCTGCGTTTTGATGTCTGAGGTCTGAATTGAGGGTTGCGAAATCTGATTCTGAATACGGATTCTTCGTTCTGCATTCTGCATGCTGAATTCTGCGTTCTGAGTTTCTAGTTCTCAACACTGAGTTCTGATTTTTGAGTTTTGAGTTCCGGGTTGGGAATTGTGGTTCTGAATACTGAGCTCTAATTTCTGAACTCTGCGTTCTGAATTTAGAATTCTGAGTTCTGCATTCAGATTCTGATTTCTGAGTGCTACATTCTAAAGTCTGAATTGTAACATCTGAGTTCTGAGTACTACGTTCTAAGGGCTGAGTTCTGAATTGGAAATTCTGAGTTCTGCGTTCTGAGTTCTGAACACTAAGCTGTGAATTCTGAATTCAGAATTCGAGTTTGGGAATTCTGAGTTCTGTATTCTGATATCTGCATTCTGAGATTTGAGTTTGAAGCTGTACATTCTGAGTGCTCAATTTCGAATACTGAATTTGGAGTTCTAATTTCTGAGTTCTGAATTAAGAGTTCTGAGTTCTCAATTCTGACTTGTGATTTCTGAGTTCTGAATTCCGCATTGATTACTGAGTTCCGATTTCTGAGTCCTGAATTCTGAATTGTGATCACAGAGTTCTGAGTTCTGTCTTCTGAATCCTAAGTTCGAAATGATGAGCTTTGAGTTCTGAATTCTGTATTGAATACTGAGTTCTGAGTTCTGACTTCAGAATTCTGAGCACTGAGATCTGTATTATGAGCTCTGAAAGCTGAGTTCTGAGTTCTAAATTATAAGTTCTGAGTTCAGACTTCTGATTGCTGAGTTTTGAAACCTGCCTTCTGAGTTCCAAAATCTGAGTTCTGAGTTCTAACTTCTGAATTCTGAGTCCGGATCTCTGAATTCTGCGTTTTGATGTCTGAGGTCTGAATTGAGGGTTGCGAAATCTGATTCTGAATACGGATTCTTCGTTCTGCATGCTGAATTCTGAGTTCTGAGTTTCTAGTTCTCAACACTGAGTTCTGATTTTTGAGTTTTGAGTTCCGGGTTGGGAATTGTGGTTCTGAATACTGAGCTCTAATTTCTGAACTCTGCGTTCTGAATTTAGAATTCTGAGTTCTGCATTCAGATTCTGATTTCTGAGTGCTACATTCTAAAGTCTGAATTGTAACATCTGAGTTCTGAGTACTACGTTCTAAGGGCTGAGTTCTGAATTGGAAATTCTGAGTTCTGCGTTCTGAGTTCTGAACACTAAGCTGTGAATTCTGAATTCAGAATTCGAGTTTGGGAATTCTGAGTTCTGTATTCTGATATCTGCATTCTGAGATTTGAGTTTGAAGCTGTACATTCTGAGTGCTCAATTTCGAATACTGAATTTGGAGTTCTAATTTCTGAGTTCTGAATTAAGAGTTCTGAGTTCTCAATTCTGACTTGTGATTTCTGAGTTCTGAATTCCGCATTGATTACTGAGTTCCGATTTCTGAGTCCTGAATTCTGAATTGTGATCACAGAGTTCTGAGTTCTGTCTTCTGAATCCTAAGTTCGAAATGATGAGCTTTGAGTTCTGAATTCTGCATTGAATACTGAGTTCTGAGTTCTGACTTCAGAATTCTGAGCACTGAGATCTGTATTATGAGCTCTGAAAGCTGAGTTCTGAGTTCTAAATTATAAGTTCTGAATTCAGACTTCTGATTGCTGAGTTTTGAAACCTGCCTTCTGAGTTCCAAAGTCTGAGTTCTGAGTTCTAACTTCTGAATTCTGAGTCCGGATCTCTGAATTCTGCGTTTTGATGTCTGAGGTCTGAATTGAGGGTTGCGAAATCTGATTCTGAATACGGATTCTTCGTTCTGCATTCTGCATGCTGAATTCTGAGTTCTGAGTTTCTAGTTCTCAACACTGAGTTCTGATTTTTGAGTTTTGAGTTCCGGGTTGGGAATTGTGGTTCTGAATACTGAGCTCTAATTTCTGAACTCTGCGTTCTGAATTTAGAATTCTGAGTTCTGCATTCAGATTCTGATTTCTGAGTGCTACATTCTAAAGTCTGAATTGTAACATCTGAGTTCTGAGTACTACGTTCTAAGGGCTGAGTTCTGAATTGGAAATTCTGAGTTCTGCGTTCTGAGTTCTGAACACTAAGCTGTGAATTCTGAATTCAGAATTCGAGTTTGGGAATTCTGAGTTCTGTATTCTGATATCTGCATTCTGAGATTTGAGTTTGAAGCTGTACATTCTGAGTGCTCAATTTCGAATACTGAATTTGGAGTTCTAATTTCTGAGTTCTGAATTAAGAGTTCTGAGTTCTCAATTCTGACTTGTGATTTCTGAGTTCTGAATTCCGCATTGATTACTGAGTTCCGATTTCTGAGTCCTGAATTCTGACTTGTGATCACAGAGTTCTGAGTTCTGTCTTCTGAATCCTAAGTTCGAAATGATGAGCTTTGAGTTCTGAATTCTGCATTGAATACTGAGTTCTGAGTTCTGACTTCAGAATTCTGAGCACTGAGATCTGTATTATGAGCTCTGAAAGCTGAGTTCTGAGTTCTAAATTATAAGTTCTGAATTCAGACTTCTGATTGCTGAGTTTTGAAACCTGCCTTCTGAGTTCCAAAGTCTGAGTTCTGAGTTCTAACTTCTGAATTCTGAGTCCGGATCTCTGAATTCTGCGTTTTGATGTCTGAGGTCTGAATTGAGGGTTGCGAAATCTGATTCTGAATACGGATTCTTCGTTCTGCATTCTGCATTCTGAGTTCTGAGTTTCTAGTTCTCAACACTGAGTTCTGATTTTTGAGTTTTGAGTTCCGGGTTGGGAATTGTGGTTCTGAATACTGAGCTCTAATTTCTGAACTCTGCGTTCTGAATTTAGAATTCTGAGTTCTGCATTCAGATTCTGATTTCTGAGTGCTACATTCTAAATTCTGAATTGTAACATCTGAGTTCTGAGTACTACGTTCTAAGGGCTGAGTTCTGAATTGGAAATTCTGAGTTCTGCGTTCTGAGTTCTGAACACTAAGCTGTGAATTCTGAATTCAGAATTCGAGTTTGGGAATTCTGAGTTCTGTATTCTGATATCTGCATTCTGAGATTTGAGTTTGAAGCTGTACATTCTGAGTGCTCAATTTCGAATACTGAATTTGGAGTTCTAATTTCTGAGTTCTGAATTAAGAGTTCTGAGTTCTCAATTCTGACTTGTGATTTCTGAGTTCTGAATTCCGCATTGATTACTGAGTTCCGATTTCTGAGTCCTGAATTCTGAATTGTGATCACAGAGTTCTGAGTTCTGTCTTCTGAATCCTAAGTTCGAAATGATGAGCTTTGAGTTCTGAATTCTGTATTGAATACTGAGTTCTGAGTTCTGACTTCAGAATTCTGAGCACTGAGATCTGTATTATGAGCTCTGAAAGCTGAGTTCTGAGTTCTAAATTATAAGTTCTGAGTTCAGACTTCTGATTGCTGAGTTTTGAAACCTGCCTTCTGAGTTCCAAAATCTGAGTTCTGAGTTCTAACTTCTGAATTCTGAGTCCGGATCTCTGAATTCTGCGTTTTGATGTCTGAGGTCTGAATTGAGGGTTGCGAAATCTGATTCTGAATACGGATTCTTCGTTCTGCATGCTGAATTCTGAGTTCTGAGTTTCTAGTTCTCAACACTGAGTTCTGATTTTTGAGTTTTGAGTTCCGGGTTGGGAATTGTGGTTCTGAATACTGAGCTCTAATTTCTGAACTCTGCGTTCTGAATTTAGAATTCTGAGTTCTGCATTCAGATTCTGATTTCTGAGTGCTACATTCTAAAGTCTGAATTGTAACATCTGAGTTCTGAGTACTACGTTCTAAGGGCTGAGTTCTGAATTGGAAATTCTGAGTTCTGCGTTCTGAGTTCTGAACACTAAGCTGTGAATTCTGAATTCAGAATTCGAGTTTGGGAATTCTGAGTTCTGTATTCTGATATCTGCATTCTGAGATTTGAGTTTGAAGCTGTACATTCTGAGTGCTCAATTTCGAATACTGAATTTGGAGTTCTAATTTCTGAGTTCTGAATTAAGAGTTCTGAGTTCTCAATTCTGACTTGTGATTTCTGAGTTCTGAATTCCGCATTGATTACTGAGTTCCGATTTCTGAGTCCTGAATTCTGAATTGTGATCACAGAGTTCTGAGTTCTGTCTTCTGAATCCTAAGTTCGAAATGATGAGCTTTGAGTTCTGAATTCTGCATTGAATACTGAGTTCTGAGTTCTGACTTCAGAATTCTGAGCACTGAGATCTGTATTATGAGCTCTGAAAGCTGAGTTCTGAGTTCTAAATTATAAGTTCTGAATTCAGACTTCTGATTGCTGAGTTTTGAAACCTGCCTTCTGAGTTCCAAAGTCTGAGTTCTGAGTTCTAACTTCTGAATTCTGAGTCCGGATCTCTGAATTCTGCGTTTTGATGTCTGAGGTCTGAATTGAGGGTTGCGAAATCTGATTCTGAATACGGATTCTTCGTTCTTCGTTCTGCATTCTGAGTTCTGAGTTTCTAGTTCTCAACACTGAGTTCTGATTTTTGAGTTTTGAGTTCCGGGTTGGGAATTGTGGTTCTGAATACTGAGCTCTAATTTCTGAACTCTGCGTTCTGAATTTAGAATTCTGAGTTCTGCATTCAGATTCTGATTTCTGAGTGCTACATTCTAAAGTCTGAATTGTAACATCTGAGTTCTGAGTACTACGTTCTAAGGGCTGAGTTCTGAATTGGAAATTCTGAGTTCTGCGTTCTGAGTTCTGAACACTAAGCTGTGAATTCTGAATTCAGAATTCGAGTTTGGGAATTCTGAGTTCTGTATTCTGATATCTGCATTCTGAGATTTGAGTTTGAAGCTGTACATTCTGAGTGCTCAATTTCGAATACTGAATTTGGAGTTCTAATTTCTGAGTTCTGAATTAAGAGTTCTGAGTTCTCAATTCTGACTTGTGATTTCTGAGTTCTGAATTCCGCATTGATTACTGAGTTCCGATTTCTGAGTCCTGAATTCTGAATTGTGATCACAGAGTTCTGAGTTCTGTCTTCTGAATCCTAAGTTCGAAATGATGAGCTTTGAGTTCTGAATTCTGAATTGAATACTGAGTTCTGAGTTCTGACTTCAGAATTCTGAGCACTGAGATCTGTATTATGAGCTCTGAAAGCTGAGTTCTGAGTTCTAAATTATAAGTTCTGAATTCAGACTTCTGATTGCTGAGTTTTGAAACCTGCCTTCTGAGTTCCAAAGTCTGAGTTCTGAGTTCTAACTTCTGAATTCTGAGTCCGGATCTCTGAATTCTGCGTTTTGATGTCTGAGGTCTGAATTGAGGGTTGCGAAATCTGATTCTGAATACGGATTCTTCGTTCTGCATTCTGCATTCTGAGTTCTGAGTTTCTAGTTCTCAACACTGAGTTCTGATTTTTGAGTTTTGAGTTCCGGGTTGGGAATTGTGGTTCTGAATACTGAGCTCTAATTTCTGAACTCTGCGTTCTGAATTTAGAATTCTGAGTTCTGCATTCAGATTCTGATTTCTGAGTGCTACATTCTAAAGTCTGAATTGTAACATCTGAGTTCTGAGTACTACGTTCTAAGGGCTGAGTTCTGAATTGGAAATTCTGAGTTCTGCGTTCTGAGTTCTGAACACTAAGCTGTGAATTCTGAATTCAGAATTCGAGTTTGGGAATTCTGAGTTCTGTATTCTGATATCTGCATTCTGAGATTTGAGTTTGAAGCTGTACATTCTGAGTGCTCAATTTCGAATACTGAATTTGGAGTTCTAATTTCTGAGTTCTGAATTAAGAGTTCTGAGTTCTCAATTCTGACTTGTGATTTCTGAGTTCTGAATTCCGCATTGATTACTGAGTTCCGATTTCTGAGTCCTGAATTCTGAATTGTGATCACAGAGTTCTGAGTTCTGTCTTCTGAATCCTAAGTTCGAAATGATGAGCTTTGAGTTCTGAATTCTGCATTGAATACTGAGTTCTGAGTTCTGACTTCAGAATTCTGAGCACTGAGATCTGTATTATGAGCTCTGAAAGCTGAGTTCTGAGTTCTAAATTATAAGTTCTGAATTCAGACTTCTGATTGCTGAGTTTTGAAACCTGCCTTCTGAGTTCCAAAGTCTGAGTTCTGAGTTCTAACTTCTGAATTCTGAGTCCGGATCTCTGAATTCTGCGTTTTGATGTCTGAGGTCTGAATTGAGGGTTGCGAAATCTGATTCTGAATACGGATTCTTCGTTCTGCATTCTGCATTCTGAGTTCTGAGTTTCTAGTTCTCAACACTGAGTTCTGATTTTTGAGTTTTGAGTTCCGGGTTGGGAATTGTGGTTCTGAATACTGAGCTCTAATTTCTGAACTCTGCGTTCTGAATTTAGAATTCTGAGTTCTGCATTCAGATTCTGATTTCTGAGTGCTACATTCTAAAGTCTGAATTGTAACATCTGAGTTCTGAGTACTACGTTCTAAGGGCTGAGTTCTGAATTGGAAATTCTGAGTTCTGCGTTCTGAGTTCTGAACACTAAGCTGTGAATTCTGAATTCAGAATTCGAGTTTGGGAATTCTGAGTTCTGTATTCTGATATCTGCATTCTGAGATTTGAGTTTGAAGCTGTACATTCTGAGTGCTCAATTTCGAATACTGAATTTGGAGTTCTAATTTCTGAGTTCTGAATTAAGAGTTCTGAGTTCTCAATTCTGACTTGTGATTTCTGAGTTCTGAATTCCGCATTGATTACTGAGTTCCGATTTCTGAGTCCTGAATTCTGAATTGTGATCACAGAGTTCTGAGTTCTGTCTTCTGAATCCTAAGTTCGAAATGATGAGCTTTGAGTTCTGAATTCTGCATTGAATACTGAGTTCTGAGTTCTGACTTCAGAATTCTGAGCACTGAGATCTGTATTATGAGCTCTGAAAGCTGAGTTCTGAGTTCTAAATTATAAGTTCTGAATTCAGACTTCTGATTGCTGAGTTTTGAAACCTGCCTTCTGAGTTCCAAAGTCTGAGTTCTGAGTTCTAACTTCTGAGTTCTGAGTCCGGATCTCTGAATTCTGCGTTTTGATGTCTGAGGTCTGAATTGAGGGTTGCGAAATCTGATTCTGAATACGGATTCTTCGTTCTTCGTTCTGCATTCTGAGTTCTGAGTTTCTAGTTCTCAACACTGAGTTCTGATTTTTGAGTTTTGAGTTCCCGGTTGGGAATTGTGGTTCTGAATACTGAGCTCTAATTTCTGAACTCTGCGTTCTGAATTTAGAATTCTGAGTTCTGCATTCAGATTCTGATTTCTGAGTGCTACATTCTAAAGTCTGAATTGTAACATCTGAGTTCTGAGTACTACGTTCTAAGGGCTGAGTTCTGAATTGGAAATTCTGAGTTCTGCGTTCTGAGTTCTGAACACTAAGCTGTGAATTCTGAATTCAGAATTCGAGTTTGGGAATTCTGAGTTCTGTATTCTGATATCTGCATTCTGAGATTTGAGTTTGAAGCTGTACATTCTGAGTGCTCAATTTCGAATACTGAATTTGGAGTTCTAATTTCTGAGTTCTGAATTAAGAGTTCTGAGTTCTCAATTCTGACTTGTGATTTCTGAGTTCTGAATTCCGCATTGATTACTGAGTTCCGATTTCTGAGTCCTGAATTCTGAATTGTGATCACAGAGTTCTGAGTTCTGTCTTCTGAATCCTAAGTTCGAAATGATGAGCTTTGAGTTCTGAATTCTGCATTGAATACTGAGTTCTGAGTTCTGACTTCAGAATTCTGAGCACTGAGATCTGTATTATGAGCTCTGAAAGCTGAGTTCTGAGTTCTAAATTATAAGTTCTGAATTCAGACTTCTGATTGCTGAGTTTTGAAACCTGCCTTCTGAGTTCCAAAGTCTGAGTTCTGAGTTCTAACTTCTGAATTCTGAGTCCGGATCTCTGAATTCTGCGTTTTGATGTCTGAGGTCTGAATTGAGGGTTGCGAAATCTGATTCTGAATACGGATTCTTCGTTCTTCGTTCTGCATTCTGAGTTCTGAGTTTCTAGTTCTCAACACTGAGTTCTGATTTTTGAGTTTTGAGTTCCGGGTTGGGAATTGTGGTTCTGAATACTGAGCTCTAATTTCTGAACTCTGCGTTCTGAATTTAGAATTCTGAGTTCTGCATTCAGATTCTGATTTCTGAGTGCTACATTCTAAAGTCTGAATTGTAACATCTGAGTTCTGAGTACTACGTTCTAAGGGCTGAGTTCTGAATTGGAAATTCTGAGTTCTGCGTTCTGAGTTCTGAACACTAAGCTGTGAATTCTGAATTCAGAATTCGAGTTTGGGAATTCTGAGTTCTGTATTCTGATATCTGCATTCTGAGATTTGAGTTTGAAGCTGTACATTCTGAGTGCTCAATTTCGAATACTGAATTTGGAGTTCTAATTTCTGAGTTCTGAATTAAGAGTTCTGAGTTCTCAATTCTGACTTGTGATTTCTGAGTTCTGAATTCCGCATTGATTACTGAGTTCCGATTTCTGAGTCCTGAATTCTGAATTGTGATCACAGAGTTCTGAGTTCTGTCTTCTGAATCCTAAGTTCGAAATGATGAGCTTTGAGTTCTGAATTCTGCATTGAATACTGAGTTCTGAGTTCTGACTTCAGAATTCTGAGCACTGAGATCTGTATTATGAGCTCTGAAAGCTGAGTTCTGAGTTCTAAATTATAAGTTCTGAATTCAGACTTCTGATTGCTGAGTTTTGAAACCTGCCTTCTGAGTTCCAAAGTCTGAGTTCTGAGTTCTAACTTCTGAATTCTGAGTCCGGATCTCTGAATTCTGCGTTTTGATGTCTGAGGTCTGAATTGAGGGTTGCGAAATCTGATTCTGAATACGGATTCTTCGTTCTGCATTCTGCATTCTGAGTTCTGAGTTTCTAGTTCTCAACACTGAGTTCTGATTTTTGAGTTTTGAGTTCCGGGTTGGGAATTGTGGTTCTGAATACTGAGCTCTAATTTCTGAACTCTGCGTTCTGAATTTAGAATTCTGAGTTCTGCATTCAGATTCTGATTTCTGAGTGCTACATTCTAAAGTCTGAATTGTAACATCTGAGTTCTGAGTACTACGTTCTAAGGGCTGAGTTCTGAATTGGAAATTCTGAGTTCTGCGTTCTGAGTTCTGAACACTAAGCTGTGAATTCTGAATTCAGAATTCGAGTTTGGGAATTCTGAGTTCTGTATTCTGATATCTGCATTCTGAGATTTGAGTTTGAAGCTGTACATTCTGAGTGCTCAATTTCGAATACTGAATTTGGAGTTCTAATTTCTGAGTTCTGAATTAAGAGTTCTGACTTCTCAATTCTGACTTGTGATTTCTGAGTTCTGAATTCCGCATTGATTACTGAGTTCCGATTTCTGAGTCCTGAATTCTGAATTGTGATCACAGAGTTCTGAGTTCTGTCTTCTGAATCCTAAGTTCGAAATGATGAGCTTTGAGTTCTGAATTCTGCATTGAATACTGAGTTCTGAGTTCTGACTTCAGAATTCTGAGCACTGAGATCTGTATTATGAGCTCTGAAAGCTGAGTTCTGAGTTCTAAATTATAAGTTCTGAATTCAGACTTCTGATTGCTGAGTTTTGAAACCTGCCTTCTGAGTTCCAAAGTCTGAGTTCTGAGTTCTAACTTCTGAGTTCTCAGTCCGGATCTCTGAATTCTGCGTTTTGATGTCTGAGGTCTGAATTGAGGGTTGCGAAATCTGATTCTGAATACGGATTCTTCGTTCTTCGTTCTGCATTCTGAGTTCTGAGTTTCTAGTTCTCAACACTGAGTTCTGATTTTTGAGTTTTGAGTTCCGGGTTGGGAATTGTGGTTCTGAATACTGAGCTCTAATTTCTGAACTCTGCGTTCTGAATTTAGAATTCTGAGTTCTGCATTCAGATTCTGATTTCTGAGTGCTACATTCTAAAGTCTGAATTGTAACATCTGAGTTCTGAGTACTACGTTCTAAGGGCTGAGTTCTGAATTGGAAATTCTGAGTTCTGCGTTCTGAGTTCTGAACACTAAGCTGTGAATTCTGAATTCAGAATTCGAGTTTGGGAATTCTGAGTTCTGTATTCTGATATCTGCATTCTGAGATTTGAGTTTGAAGCTGTACATTCTGAGTGCTCAATTTCGAATACTGAATTTGGAGTTCTAATTTCTGAGTTCTGAATTAAGAGTTCTGACTTCTCAATTCTGACTTGTGATTTCTGAGTTCTGAATTCCGCATTGATTACTGAGTTCCGATTTCTGAGTCCTGAATTCTGAATTGTGATCACAGAGTTCTGAGTTCTGTCTTCTGAATCCTAAGTTCGAAATGATGAGCTTTGAGTTCTGAATTCTGCATTGAATACTGAGTTCTGAGTTCTGACTTCAGAATTCTGAGCACTGAGATCTGTATTATGAGCTCTGAAAGCTGAGTTCTGAGTTCTAAATTATAAGTTCTGAATTCAGACTTCTGATTGCTGAGTTTTGAAACCTGCCTTCTGAGTTCCAAAGTCTGAGTTCTGAGTTCTAACTTCTGAATTCTGAGTCCGGATCTCTGAATTCTGCGTTTTGATGTCTGAGGTCTGAATTGAGGGTTGCGAAATCTGATTCTGAATACGGATTCTTCGTTCTGCATGCTGAATTCTGAGTTCTGAGTTTCTAGTTCTCAACACTGAGTTCTGATTTTTGAGTTTTGAGTTCCGGGTTGGGAATTGTGGTTCTGAATACTGAGCTCTAATTTCTGAACTCTGCGTTCTGAATTTAGAATTCTGAGTTCTGCATTCAGATTCTGATTTCTGAGTGCTACATTCTAAAGTCTGAATTGTAACATCTGAGTTCTGAGTACTACGTTCTAAGGGCTGAGTTCTGAATTGGAAATTCTGAGTTCTGCGTTCTGAGTTCTGAACACTAAGCTGTGAATTCTGAATTCAGAATTCGAGTTTGGGAATTCTGAGTTCTGTATTCTGATATCTGCATTCTGAGATTTGAGTTTGAAGCTGTACATTCTGAGTGCTCAATTTCGAATACTGAATTTGGAGTTCTAATTTCTGAGTTCTGAATTAAGAGTTCTGACTTCTCAATTCTGACTTGTGATTTCTGAGTTCTGAATTCCGCATTGATTACTGAGTTCCGATTTCTGAGTCCTGAATTCTGAATTGTGATCACAGAGTTCTGAGTTCTGTCTTCTGAATCCTATGTTCGAAATGATGAGCTTTGAGTTCTGAATTCTGTATTGAATACTGAGTTCTGAGTTCTGACTTCAGAATTCTGAGCACTGAGATCTGTATTATGAGCTCTGAAAGCTGAGTTCTGAGTTCTAAATTATAAGTTCTGAATTCAGACTTCTGATTGCTGAGTTTTGAAACCTGCCTTCTGAGTTCCAAAGTCTGAGTTCTGAGTTCTAACTTCTGAATTCTGAGTCCGGATCTCTGAATTCTGCGTTTTGATGTCTGAGGTCTGAATTGAGGGTTGCGAAATCTGATTCTGAATACGGATTCTTCGTTCTGCATGCTGAATTCTGAGTTCTGAGTTTCTAGTTCTCAACACTGAGTTCTGATTTTTGAGTTTTGAGTTCCGGGTTGGGAATTGTGGTTCTGAATACTGAGCTCTAATTTCTGAACTCTGCGTTCTGAATTTAGAATTCTGAGTTCTGCATTCAGATTCTGATTTCTGAGTGCTACATTCTAAAGTCTGAATTGTAACATCTGAGTTCTGAGTACTACGTTCTAAGGGCTGAGTTCTGAATTGGAAATTCTGAGTTCTGCGTTCTGAGTTCTGAACACTAAGCTGTGAATTCTGAATTCAGAATTCGAGTTTGGGAATTCTGAGTTCTGTATTCTGATATCTGCATTCTGAGATTTGAGTTTGAAGCTGTACATTCTGAGTGCTCAATTTCGAATACTGAATTTGGAGTTCTAATTTCTGAGTTCTGAATTAAGAGTTCTGAGTTCTGAATTCTGACTTGTGATTTCTGAGTTCTGAATTCCGCATTGATTACTGAGTTCCGATTTCTGAGTCCTGAATTCTGAATTGTGATCACAGAGTTCTGAGTTCTGTCTTCTGAATCCTAAGTTCGAAATGATGAGCTTTGAGTTCTGAATTCTGCATTGAATACTGAGTTCTGAGTTCTGACTTCAGAATTCTGAGCACTGAGATCTGTATTATGAGCTCTGAAAGCTGAGTTCTGAGTTCTAAATTATAAGTTCTGAATTCAGACTTCTGATTGCTGAGTTTTGAAACCTGCCTTCTGAGTTCCAAAGTCTGAGTTCTGAGTTCTAACTTCTGAATTCTGAGTCCGGATCTCTGAATTCTGCGTTTTGATGTCTGAGGTCTGAATTGAGGGTTGCGAAATCTGATTCTGAATACGGATTCTTCGTTCTGCATTCTGCATGCTGAATTCTGAGTTCTGAGTTTCTAGTTCTCAACACTGAGTTCTGATTTTTGAGTTTTGAGTTCCGGGTTGGGAATTGTGGTTCTGAATACTGAGCTCTAATTTCTGAACTCTGCGTTCTGAATTTAGAATTCTGAGTTCTGCATTCAGATTCTGATTTCTGAGTGCTACATTCTAAAGTCTGAATTGTAACATCTGAGTTCTGAGTACTACGTTCTAAGGGCTGAGTTCTGAATTGGAAATTCTGAGTTCTGCGTTCTGAGTTCTGAACACTAAGCTGTGAATTCTGAATTCAGAATTCGAGTTTGGGAATTCTGAGTTCCGTATTCTGATATCTGCATTCTGAGATTTGAGTTTGAAGCTGTACATTCTGAGTGCTCAATTTCGAATACTGAATTTGGAGTTCTAATTTCTGAGTTCTGAATTAAGAGTTCTGAGTTCTCAATTCTGACTTGTGATTTCTGAGTTCTGAATTCCGCATTGATTACTGAGTTCCGATTTCTGAGTCCTGAATTCTGAATTGTGATCACAGAGTTCTGAGTTCTGTCTTCTGAATCCTAAGTTCGAAATGATGAGCTTTGAGTTCTGAATTCTGCATTGAATACTGAGTTCTGAGTTCTGACTTCAGAATTCTGAGCACTGAGATCTGTATTATGAGCTCTGAAAGCTGAGTTCTGAGTTCTAAATTATAAGTTCTGAATTCAGACTTCTGATTGCTGAGTTTTGAAACCTGCCTTCTGAGTTCCAAAATCTGAGTTCTGAGTTCTAACTTCTGAATTCTGAGTCCGGATCTCTGAATTCTGCGTTTTGATGTCTGAGGTCTGAATTGAGGGTTGCGAAATCTGATTCTGAATACGGATTCTTCGTTCTGCATTCTGCATGCTGAATTCTGAGTTCTGAGTTTCTAGTTCTCAACACTGAGTTCTGATTTTTGAGTTTTGAGTTCCGGGTTGGGAATTGTGGTTCTGAATACTGAGCTCTAATTTCTGAACTCTGCGTTCTGAATTTAGAATTCTGAGTTCTGCATTCAGATTCTGATTTCTGAGTGCTACATTCTAAAGTCTGAATTGTAACATCTGAGTTCTGAGTACTACGTTCTAAGGGCTGAGTTCTGAATTGGAAATTCTGAGTTCTGCGTTCTGAGTTCTGAACACTAAGCTGTGAATTCTGAATTCAGAATTCGAGTTTGGGAATTCTGAGTTCTGTATTCTGATATCTGCATTCTGAGATTTGAGTTTGAAGCTGTACATTCTGAGTGCTCAATTTCGAATACTGAATTTGGAGTTCTAATTTCTGAGTTCTGAATTAAGAGTTCTGAGTTCTCAATTCTGACTTGTGATTTCTGAGTTCTGAATTCCGCATTGATTACTGAGTTCCGATTTCTGAGTCCTGAATTCTGAATTGTGATCACAGAGTTCTGAGTTCTGTCTTCTGAATCCTAAGTTCGAAATGATGAGCTTTGAGTTCTGAATTCTGCATTGAATACTGAGTTGTGAGTTCTGACTTCAGAATTCTGAGCACTGAGATCTGTATTATGAGCTCTGAAAGCTGAGTTCTGAGTTCTAAATTATAAGTTCTGAATTCAGACTTCTGATTGCTGAGTTTTGAAACCTGCCTTCTGAGTTCCAAAGTCTGAGTTCTGAGTTCTAACTTCTGAATTCTGAGTCCGGATCTCTGAATTCTGCGTTTTGATGTCTGAGGTCTGAATTGAGGGTTGCGAAATCTGATTCTGAATACGGATTCTTCGTTCTGCATTCTGCATGCTGAATTCTGAGTTCTGAGTTTCTAGTTCTCAACACTGAGTTCTGATTTTTGAGTTTTGAGTTCCGGGTTGGGAATTGTGGTTCTGAATACTGAGCTCTAATTTCTGAACTCTGCGTTCTGAATTTAGAATTCTGAGTTCTGCATTCAGATTCTGATTTCTGAGTGCTACATTCTAAATTCTGAATTGTAACATCTGAGTTCTGAGTACTACGTTCTAAGGGCTGAGTTCTGAATTGGAAATTCTGAGTTCTGCGTTCTGAGTTCTGAACACTAAGCTGTGAATTCTGAATTCAGAATTCGAGTTTGGGAATTCTGAGTTCCGTATTCTGATATCTGCATTCTGAGATTTGAGTTTGAAGCTGTACATTCTGAGTGCTCAATTTCGAATACTGAATTTGGAGTTCTAATTTCTGAGTTCTGAATTAAGAGTTCTGAGTTCTCAATTCTGACTTGTGATTTCTGAGTTCTGAATTCCGCATTGATTACTGAGTTCCGATTTCTGAGTCCTGAATTCTGAATTGTGATCACAGAGTTCTGAGTTCTGTCTTCTGAATCCTAAGTTCGAAATGATGAGCTTTGAGTTCTGAATTCTGCATTGAATACTGAGTTCTGAGTTCTGACTTCAGAATTCTGAGCACTGAGATCTGTATTATGAGCTCTGAAAGCTGAGTTCTGAGTTCTAAATTATAAGTTCTGAATTCAGACTTCTGATTGCTGAGTTTTGAAACCTGCCTTCTGAGTTCCAAAATCTGAGTTCTGAGTTCTAACTTCTGAATTCTGAGTCCGGATCTCTGAATTCTGCGTTTTGATGTCTGAGGTCTGAATTGAGGGTTGCGAAATCTGATTCTGAATACGGATTCTTCGTTCTGCATTCTGCATGCTGAATTCTGAGTTCTGAGTTTCTAGTTCTCAACACTGAGTTCTGATTTTTGAGTTTTGAGTTCCGGGTTGGGAATTGTGGTTCTGAATACTGAGCTCTAATTTCTGAACTCTGCGTTCTGAATTTAGAATTCTGAGTTCTGCATTCAGATTCTGATTTCTGAGTGCTACATTCTAAAGTCTGAATTGTAACATCTGAGTTCTGAGTACTACGTTCTAAGGGCTGAGTTCTGAATTGGAAATTCTGAGTTCTGCGTTCTGAGTTCTGAACACTAAGCTGTGAATTCTGAATTCAGAATTCGAGTTTGGGAATTCTGAGTTCTGTATTCTGATATCTGCATTCTGAGATTTGAGTTTGAAGCTGTACATTCTGAGTGCTCAATTTCGAATACTGAATTTGGAGTTCTAATTTCTGAGTTCTGAATTAAGAGTTCTGAGTTCTCAATTCTGACTTGTGATTTCTGAGTTCTGAATTCCGCATTGATTACTGAGTTCCGATTTCTGAGTCCTGAATTCTGAATTGTGATCACAGAGTTCTGAGTTCTGTCTTCTGAATCCTAAGTTCGAAATGATGAGCTTTGAGTTCTGAATTCTGCATTGAATACTGAGTTGTGAGTTCTGACTTCAGAATTCTGAGCACTGAGATCTGTATTATGAGCTCTGAAAGCTGAGTTCTGAGTTCTAAATTATAAGTTCTGAATTCAGACTTCTGATTGCTGAGTTTTGAAACCTGCCTTCTGAGTTCCAAAGTCTGAGTTCTGAGTTCTAACTTCTGAATTCTGAGTCCGGATCTCTGAATTCTGCGTTTTGATGTCTGAGGTCTGAATTGAGGGTTGCGAAATCTGATTCTGAATACGGATTCTTCGTTCTGCATTCTGCATGCTGAATTCTGAGTTCTGAGTTTCTAGTTCTCAACACTGAGTTCTGATTTTTGAGTTTTGAGTTCCGGGTTGGGAATTGTGGTTCTGAATACTGAGCTCTAATTTCTGAACTCTGCGTTCTGAATTTAGAATTCTGAGTTCTGCATTCAGATTCTGATTTCTGAGTGCTACATTCTAAAGTCTGAATTGTAACATCTGAGTTCTGAGTACTACGTTCTAAGGGCTGAGTTCTGAATTGGAAATTCTGAGTTCTGCGTTCTGAGTTCTGAACACTAAGCTGTGAATTCTGAATTCAGAATTCGAGTTTGGGAATTCTGAGTTCTGTATTCTGATATCTGCATTCTGAGATTTGAGTTTGAAGCTGTACATTCTGAGTGCTCAATTTCGAATACTGAATTTGGAGTTCTAATTTCTGAGTTCTGAATTAAGAGTTCTGAGTTCTCAATTCTGACTTGTGATTTCTGAGTTCTGAATTCCGCATTGATTACTGAGTTCCGATTTCTGAGTCCTGAATTCTGAATTGTGATCACAGAGTTCTGAGTTCTGTCTTCTGAATCCTAAGTTCGAAATGATGAGCTTTGAGTTCTGAATTCTGCATTGAATACTGAGTTGTGAGTTCTGACTTCAGAATTCTGAGCACTGAGATCTGTATTATGAGCTCTGAAAGCTGAGTTCTGAGTTCTAAATTATAAGTTCTGAATTCAGACTTCTGATTGCTGAGTTTTGAAACCTGCCTTCTGAGTTCCAAAGTCTGAGTTCTGAGTTCTAACTTCTGAATTCTGAGTCCGGATCTCTGAATTCTGCGTTTTGATGTCTGAGGTCTGAATTGAGGGTTGCGAAATCTGATTCTGAATACGGATTCTTCGTTCTGCATTCTGCATGCTGAATTCTGAGTTCTGAGTTTCTAGTTCTCAACACTGAGTTCTGATTTTTGAGTTTTGAGTTCCGGGTTGGGAATTGTGGTTCTGAATACTGAGCTCTAATTTCTGAACTCTGCGTTCTGAATTTAGAATTCTGAGTTCTGCATTCAGATTCTGATTTCTGAGTGCTACATTCTAAATTCTGAATTGTAACATCTGAGTTCTGAGTACTACGTTCTAAGGGCTGAGTTCTGAATTGGAAATTCTGAGTTCTGCGTTCTGAGTTCTGAACACTAAGCTGTGAATTCTGAATTCAGAATTCGAGTTTGGGAATTCTGAGTTCTGTATTCTGATATCTGCATTCTGAGATTTGAGTTTGAAGCTGTACATTCTGAGTGCTCAATTTCGAATACTGAATTTGGAGTTCTAATTTCTGAGTTCTGAATTAAGAGTTCTGAGTTCTCAATTCTGACTTGTGATTTCTGAGTTCTGAATTCCGCATTGATTACTGAGTTCCGATTTCTGAGTCCTGAATTCTGAATTGTGATCACAGAGTTCTGAGTTCTGTCTTCTGAATCCTAAGTTCGAAATGATGAGCTTTGAGTTCTGAATTCTGCATTGAATACTGAGTTCTGAGTTCTGACTTCAGAATTCTGAGCACTGAGATCTGTATTATGAGCTCTGAAAGCTGAGTTCTGAGTTCTAAATTATAAGTTCTGAATTCAGACTTCTGATTGCTGAGTTTTGAAACCTGCCTTCTGAGTTCCAAAGTCTGAGTTCTGAGTTCTAACTTCTGAATTCTGAGTCCGGATCTCTGAATTCTGCGTTTTGATGTCTGAGGTCTGAATTGAGGGTTGCGAAATCTGATTCTGAATACGGATTCTTCGTTCCACATTCTGCATGCTGAATTCTGAGTTCTGAGTTTCTAGTTCTCAACACTGAGTTCTGATTTTTGAGTTTTGAGTTCCGGGTTGGGAATTGTGGTTCTGAATACTGAGCTCTAATTTCTGAACTCTGCGTTCTGAATTTAGAATTCTGAGTTCTGCATTCAGATTCTGATTTCTGAGTGCTACATTCTAAAGTCTGAATTGTAACATCTGAGTTCTGAGTACTACGTTCTAAGGGCTGAGTTCTGAATTGGAAATTCTGAGTTCTGCGTTCTGAGTTCTGAACACTAAGCTGTGAATTCTGAATTCAGAATTCGAGTTTGGGAATTCTGAGTTCTGTATTCTGATATCTGCATTCTGAGATTTGAGTTTGAAGCTGTACATTCTGAGTGCTCAATTTCGAATACTGAATTTGGAGTTCTAATTTCTGAGTTCTGAATTAAGAGTTCTGAGTTCTCAATTCTGACTTGTGATTTCTGAGTTCTGAATTCCGCATTGATTACTGAGTTCCGATTTCTGAGTCCTGAATTCTGAATTGTGATCACAGAGTTCTGAGTTCTGTCTTCTGAATCCTAAGTTCGAAATGATGAGCTTTGAGTTCTGAATTCTGCATTGAATACTGAGTTCTGAGTTCTGACTTCAGAATTCTGAGCACTGAGATCTGTATTATGAGCTCTGAAAGCTGAGTTCT
Organism: Ochotona princeps; assembly: GCF_030435755.1. Classification (NCBI taxonomy): domain Eukaryota; kingdom Metazoa; phylum Chordata; class Mammalia; order Lagomorpha; family Ochotonidae; genus Ochotona; species Ochotona princeps. Next base: position 1,035,883 of record NC_080866.1, on the reverse strand, counting down.
GAGTTCTAAATTATAAGTTCTGAATTCAGACTTCTGATTGCTGAGTTTTGAAACCTGCCTTCTGAGTTCCAAAATCTGAGTTCTGAGTTCTAACTTCTGAATTCTGAGTCCGGATCTCTGAATTCTGCGTTTTGATGTCTGAGGTCTGAATTGAGGGTTGCGAAATCTGATTCTGAATACGGATTCTTCGTTCCACATTCTGCATGCTGAATTCTGAGTTCTGAGTTTCTAGTTCTCAACACTGAGTTCTGATTTTTGAGTTTTGAGTTCCGGGTTGGGAATTGTGGTTCTGAATACTGAGCTCTAATTTCTGAACTCTGCGTTCTGAATTTAGAATTCTGAGTTCTGCATTCAGATTCTGATTTCTGAGTGCTACATTCTAAAGTCTGAATTGTAACATCTGAGTTCTGAGTACTACGTTCTAAGGGCTGAGTTCTGAATTGGAAATTCTGAGTTCTGCGTTCTGAGTTCTGAACACTAAGCTGTGAATTCTGAATTCAGAATTCAAGTTTGGGAATTCTGAGTTCTGTATTCTGATATCTGCATTCTGAGATTTGAGTTTGAAGCTGTACATTCTGAGTGCTCAATTTCGAATACTGAATTTGGAGTTCTAATTTCTGAGTTCTGAATTAAGAGTTCTGAGTTCTGAATTCTGACTTGTGATTTCTGAGTTCTGAATTCCGCATTGATTACTGAGTTCCGATTTCTGAGTCCTGAATTCTGAATTGTGATCACAGAGTTCTGAGTTCTGTCTTCTGAATCCTAAGTTCGAAATGATGAGCTTTGAGTTCTGAATTCTGCATTGAATACTGAGTTCTGAGTTCTGACTTCAGAATTCTGAGCACTGAGATCTGTATTATGAGCTCTGAAAGCTGAGTTCTGAGTTCTAAATTATAAGTTCTGAATTCAGACTTCTGATTGCTGAGTTTTGAAACCTGCCTTCTGAGTTCCAAAGTCTGAGTTCTGAGTTCTAACTTCTGAATTCTGAGTCCGGATCTCTGAATTCTGCGTTTTGATGTCTGAGGTCTGAATTGAGGGTTGCGAAATCTGATTCTGAATACGGATTCTTCGTTCTGCATTCTGCATGCTGAATTCTGAGTTCTGAGTTTCTAGTTCTCAACACTGAGTTCTGATTTTTGAGTTTTGAGTTCCGGGTTGGGAATTGTGGTTCTGAATACTGAGCTCTAATTTCTGAACTCTGCGTTCTGAATTTAGAATTCTGAGTTCTGCATTCAGATTCTGATTTCTGAGTGCTACATTCTAAAGTCTGAATTGTAACATCTGAGTTCTGAGTACTACGTTCTAAGGGCTGAGTTCTGAATTGGAAATTCTGAGTTCTGCGTTCTGAGTTCTGAACACTAAGCTGTGAATTCTGAATTCAGAATTCGAGTTTGGGAATTCTGAGTTCTGTATTCTGATATCTGCATTCTGAGATTTGAGTTTGAAGCTGTACATTCTGAGTGCTCAATTTCGAATACTGAATTTGGAGTTCTAATTTCTGAGTTCTGAATTAAGAGTTCTGAGTTCTCAATTCTGACTTGTGATTTCTGAGTTCTGAATTCCGCATTGATTACTGAGTTCCGATTTCTGAGTCCTGAATTCTGAATTGTGATCACAGAGTTCTGAGTTCTGTCTTCTGAATCCTAAGTTCGAAATGATGAGCTTTGAGTTCTGAATTCTGCATTGAATACTGAGTTCTGAGTTCTGACTTCAGAATTCTGAGCACTGAGATCTGTATTATGAGCTCTGAAAGCTGAGTTCTGAGTTCTAAATTATAAGTTCTGAATTCAGACTTCTGATTGCTGAGTTTTGAAACCTGCCTTCTGAGTTCCAAAATCTGAGTTCTGAGTTCTAACTTCTGAATTCTGAGTCCGGATCTCTGAATTCTGCGTTTTGATGTCTGAGGTCTGAATTGAGGGTTGCGAAATCTGATTCTGAATACGGATTCTTCGTTCTGCATTCTGCATGCTGAATTCTGAGTTCTGAGTTTCTAGTTCTCAACACTGAGTTCTGATTTTTGAGTTTTGAGTTCCGGGTTGGGAATTGTGGTTCTGAATACTGAGCTCTAATTTCTGAACTCTGCGTTCTGAATTTAGAATTCTGAGTTCTGCATTCAGATTCTGATTTCTGAGTGCTACATTCTAAAGTCTGAATTGTAACATCTGAGTTCTGAGTACTACGTTCTAAGGGCTGAGTTCTGAATTGGAAATTCTGAGTTCTGCGTTCTGAGTTCTGAACACTAAGCTGTGAATTCTGAATTCAGAATTCGAGTTTGGGAATTCTGAGTTCTGTATTCTGATATCTGCATTCTGAGATTTGAGTTTGAAGCTGTACATTCTGAGTGCTCAATTTCGAATACTGAATTTGGAGTTCTAATTTCTGAGTTCTGAATTAAGAGTTCTGAGTTCTCAATTCTGACTTGTGATTTCTGAGTTCTGAATTCCGCATTGATTACTGAGTTCCGATTTCTGAGTCCTGAATTCTGAATTGTGATCACAGAGTTCTGAGTTCTGTCTTCTGAATCCTAAGTTCGAAATGATGAGCTTTGAGTTCTGAATTCTGCATTGAATACTGAGTTGTGAGTTCTGACTTCAGAATTCTGAGCACTGAGATCTGTATTATGAGCTCTGAAAGCTGAGTTCTGAGTTCTAAATTATAAGTTCTGAATTCAGACTTCTGATTGCTGAGTTTTGAAACCTGCCTTCTGAGTTCCAAAGTCTGAGTTCTGAGTTCTAACTTCTGAATTCTGAGTCCGGATCTCTGAATTCTGCGTTTTGATGTCTGAGGTCTGAATTGAGGGTTGCGAAATCTGATTCTGAATACGGATTCTTCGTTCTGCATTCTGCATGCTGAATTCTGAGTTCTGAGTTTCTAGTTCTCAACACTGAGTTCTGATTTTTGAGTTTTGAGTTCCGGGTTGGGAATTGTGGTTCTGAATACTGAGCTCTAATTTCTGAACTCTGCGTTCTGAATTTAGAATTCTGAGTTCTGCATTCAGATTCTGATTTCTGAGTGCTACATTCTAAATTCTGAATTGTAACATCTGAGTTCTGAGTACTACGTTCTAAGGGCTGAGTTCTGAATTGGAAATTCTGAGTTCTGCGTTCTGAGTTCTGAACACTAAGCTGTGAATTCTGAATTCAGAATTCGAGTTTGGGAATTCTGAGTTCTGTATTCTGATATCTGCATTCTGAGATTTGAGTTTGAAGCTGTACATTCTGAGTGCTCAATTTCGAATACTGAATTTGGAGTTCTAATTTCTGAGTTCTGAATTAAGAGTTCTGAGTTCTCAATTCTGACTTGTGATTTCTGAGTTCTGAATTCCGCATTGATTACTGAGTTCCGATTTCTGAGTCCTGAATTCTGAATTGTGATCACAGAGTTCTGAGTTCTGTCTTCTGAATCCTAAGTTCGAAATGATGAGCTTTGAGTTCTGAATTCTGCATTGAATACTGAGTTCTGAGTTCTGACTTCAGAATTCTGAGCACTGAGATCTGTATTATGAGCTCTGAAAGCTGAGTTCTGAGTTCTAAATTATAAGTTCTGAATTCAGACTTCTGATTGCTGAGTTTTGAAACCTGCCTTCTGAGTTCCAAAGTCTGAGTTCTGAGTTCTAACTTCTGAATTCTGAGTCCGGATCTCTGAATTCTGCGTTTTGATGTCTGAGGTCTGAATTGAGGGTTGCGAAATCTGATTCTGAATACGGATTCTTCGTTCCACATTCTGCATGCTGAATTCTGAGTTCTGAGTTTCTAGTTCTCAACACTGAGTTCTGATTTTTGAGTTTTGAGTTCCGGGTTGGGAATTGTGGTTCTGAATACTGAGCTCTAATTTCTGAACTCTGCGTTCTGAATTTAGAATTCTGAGTTCTGCATTCAGATTCTGATTTCTGAGTGCTACATTCTAAAGTCTGAATTGTAACATCTGAGTTCTGAGTACTACGTTCTAAGGGCTGAGTTCTGAATTGGAAATTCTGAGTTCTGCGTTCTGAGTTCTGAACACTAAGCTGTGAATTCTGAATTCAGAATTCGAGTTTGGGAATTCTGAGTTCTGTATTCTGATATCTGCATTCTGAGATTTGAGTTTGAAGCTGTACATTCTGAGTGCTCAATTTCGAATACTGAATTTGGAGTTCTAATTTCTGAGTTCTGAATTAAGAGTTCTGAGTTCTCAATTCTGACTTGTGATTTCTGAGTTCTGAATTCCGCATTGATTACTGAGTTCCGATTTCTGAGTCCTGAATTCTGAATTGTGATCACAGAGTTCTGAGTTCTGTCTTCTGAATCCTAAGTTCGAAATGATGAGCTTTGAGTTCTGAATTCTGCATTGAATACTGAGTTGTGAGTTCTGACTTCAGAATTCTGAGCACTGAGATCTGTATTATGAGCTCTGAAAGCTGAGTTCTGAGTTCTAAATTATAAGTTCTGAATTCAGACTTCTGATTGCTGAGTTTTGAAACCTGCCTTCTGAGTTCCAAAATCTGAGTTCTGAGTTCTAACTTCTGAATTCTGAGTCCGGATCTCTGAATTCTGCGTTTTGATGTCTGAGGTCTGAATTGAGGGTTGCGAAATCTGATTCTGAATACGGATTCTTCGTTCCACATTCTGCATGCTGAATTCTGAGTTCTGAGTTTCTAGTTCTCAACACTGAGTTCTGATTTTTGAGTTTTGAGTTCCGGGTTGGGAATTGTGGTTCTGAATACTGAGCTCTAATTTCTGAACTCTGCGTTCTGAATTTAGAATTCTGAGTTCTGCATTCAGATTCTGATTTCTGAGTGCTACATTCTAAAGTCTGAATTGTAACATCTGAGTTCTGAGTACTACGTTCTAAGGGCTGAGTTCTGAATTGGAAATTCTGAGTTCTGTGTTCTGAGTTCTGAACACTAAGCTGTGAATTCTGAATTCAGAATTCAAGTTTGGGAATTCTGAGTTCTGTATTCTGATATCTGCATTCTGAGATTTGAGTTTGAAGCTGTACATTCTGAGTGCTCAATTTCGAATACTGAATTTGGAGTTCTAATTTCTGAGTTCTGAATTAAGAGTTCTGAGTTCTGAATTCTGACTTGTGATTTCTGAGTTCTGAATTCCGCATTGATTACTGAGTTCCGATTTCTGAGTCCTGAATTCTGAATTGTGATCACAGAGTTCTGAGTTCTGTCTTCTGAATCCTAAGTTCGAAATGATGAGCTTTGAGTTCTGAATTCTGCATTGAATACTGAGTTCTGAGTTCTGACTTCAGAATTCTGAGCACTGAGATCTGTATTATGAGCTCTGAAAGCTGAGTTCTGAGTTCTAAATTATAAGTTCTGAATTCAGACTTCTGATTGCTGAGTTTTGAAACCTGCCTTCTGAGTTCCAAAGTCTGAGTTCTGAGTTCTAACTTCTGAATTCTGAGTCCGGATCTCTGAATTCTGCGTTTTGATGTCTGAGGTCTGAATTGAGGGTTGCGAAATCTGATTCTGAATACGGATTCTTCGTTCTGCATTCTGCATGCTGAATTCTGAGTTCTGAGTTTCTAGTTCTCAACACTGAGTTCTGATTTTTGAGTTTTGAGTTCCGGGTTGGGAATTGTGGTTCTGAATACTGAGCTCTAATTTCTGAACTCTGCGTTCTGAATTTAGAATTCTGAGTTCTGCATTCAGATTCTGATTTCTGAGTGCTACATTCTAAAGTCTGAATTGTAACATCTGAGTTCTGAGTACTACGTTCTAAGGGCTGAGTTCTGAATTGGAAATTCTGAGTTCTGCGTTCTGAGTTCTGAACACTAAGCTGTGAATTCTGAATTCAGAATTCGAGTTTGGGAATTCTGAGTTCTGTATTCTGATATCTGCATTCTGAGATTTGAGTTTGAAGCTGTACATTCTGAGTGCTCAATTTCGAATACTGAATTTGGAGTTCTAATTTCTGAGTTCTGAATTAAGAGTTCTGAGTTCTGAATTCTGACTTGTGATTTCTGAGTTCTGAATTCCGCATTGATTACTGAGTTCCGATTTCTGAGTCCTGAATTCTGAATTGTGATCACAGAGTTCTGAGTTCTGTCTTCTGAATCCTAAGTTCGAAATGATGAGCTTTGAGTTCTGAATTCTGCATTGAATACTGAGTTCTGAGTTCTGACTTCAGAATTCTGAGCACTGAGATCTGTATTATGAGCTCTGAAAGCTGAGTTCTGAGTTCTAAATTATAAGTTCTGAATTCAGACTTCTGATTGCTGAGTTTTGAAACCTGCCTTCTGAGTTCCAAAATCTGAGTTCTGAGTTCTAACTTCTGAATTCTGAGTCCGGATCTCTGAATTCTGCGTTTTGATGTCTGAGGTCTGAATTGAGGGTTGCGAAATCTGATTCTGAATACGGATTCTTCGTTCCACATTCTGCATGCTGAATTCTGAGTTCTGAGTTTCTAGTTCTCAACACTGAGTTCTGATTTTTGAGTTTTGAGTTCCGGGTTGGGAATTGTGGTTCTGAATACTGAGCTCTAATTTCTGAACTCTGCGTTCTGAATTTAGAATTCTGAGTTCTGCATTCAGATTCTGATTTCTGAGTGCTACATTCTAAAGTCTGAATTGTAACATCTGAGTTCTGAGTACTACGTTCTAAGGGCTGAGTTCTGAATTGGAAATTCTGAGTTCTGCGTTCTGAGTTCTGAACACTAAGCTGTGAATTCTGAATTCAGAATTCGAGTTTGGGAATTCTGAGTTCTGTATTCTGATATCTGCATTCTGAGATTTGAGTTTGAAGCTGTACATTCTGAGTGCTCAATTTCGAATACTGAATTTGGAGTTCTAATTTCTGAGTTCTGAATTAAGAGTTCTGAGTTCTCAATTCTGACTTGTGATTTCTGAGTTCTGAATTCCGCATTGATTACTGAGTTCCGATTTCTGAGTCCTGAATTCTGAATTGTGATCACAGAGTTCTGAGTTCTGTCTTCTGAATCCTAAGTTCGAAATGATGAGCTTTGAGTTCTGAATTCTGCATTGAATACTGAGTTCTGAGTTCTGACTTCAGAATTCTGAGCACTGAGATCTGTATTATGAGCTCTGAAAGCTGAGTTCTGAGTTCTAAATTATAAGTTCTGAATTCAGACTTCTGATTGCTGAGTTTTGAAACCTGCCTTCTGAGTTCCAAAATCTGAGTTCTGAGTTCTAACTTCTGAATTCTGAGTCCGGATCTCTGAATTCTGCGTTTTGATGTCTGAGGTCTGAATTGAGGGTTGCGAAATCTGATTCTGAATACGGATTCTTCGTTCCACATTCTGCATGCTGAATTCTGAGTTCTGAGTTTCTAGTTCTCAACACTGAGTTCTGATTTTTGAGTTTTGAGTTCCGGGTTGGGAATTGTGGTTCTGAATACTGAGCTCTAATTTCTGAACTCTGCGTTCTGAATTTAGAATTCTGAGTTCTGCATTCAGATTCTGATTTCTGAGTGCTACATTCTAAATTCTGAATTGTAACATCTGAGTTCTGAGTACTACGTTCTAAGGGCTGAGTTCTGAATTGGAAATTCTGAGTTCTGTGTTCTGAGTTCTGAACACTAAGCTGTGAATTCTGAATTCAGAATTCAAGTTTGGGAATTCTGAGTTCTGTATTCTGATATCTGCATTCTGAGATTTGAGTTTGAAGCTGTACATTCTGAGTGCTCAATTTCGAATACTGAATTTGGAGTTCTAATTTCTGAGTTCTGAATTAAGAGTTCTGACTTCTCAATTCTGACTTGTGATTTCTGAGTTCTGAATTCCGCATTGATTACTGAGTTCCGATTTCTGAGTCCTGAATTCTGAATTGTGATCACAGAGTTCTGAGTTCTGTCTTCTGAATCCTAAGTTCGAAATGATGAGCTTTGAGTTCTGAATTCTGTATTGAATACTGAGTTCTGAGTTCTGACTTCAGAATTCTGAGCACTGAGATCTGTATTATGAGCTCTGAAAGCTGAGTTCTGAGTTCTAAATTATAAGTTCTGAATTCAGACTTCTGATTGCTGAGTTTTGAAACCTGCCTTCTGAGTTCCAAAGTCTGAGTTCTGAGTTCTAACTTCTGAATTCTGAGTCCGGATCTCTGAATTCTGCGTTTTGATGTCTGAGGTCTGAATTGAGGGTTGCGAAATCTGATTCTGAATACGGATTCTTCGTTCTGCATTCTGCATGCTGAATTCTGCGTTCTGAGTTTCTAGTTCTCAACACTGAGTTCTGATTTTTGAGTTTTGAGTTCCGGGTTGGGAATTGTGGTTCTGAATACTGAGCTCTAATTTCTGAACTCTGCGTTCTGAATTTAGAATTCTGAGTTCTGCATTCAGATTCTGATTTCTGAGTGCTACATTCTAAAGTCTGAATTGTAACATCTGAGTTCTGAGTACTACGTTCTAAGGGCTGAGTTCTGAATTGGAAATTCTGAGTTCTGCGTTCTGAGTTCTGAACACTAAGCTGTGAATTCTGAATTCAGAATTCGAGTTTGGGAATTCTGAGTTCTGTATTCTGATATCTGCATTCTGAGATTTGAGTTTGAAGCTGTACATTCTGAGTGCTCAATTTCGAATACTGAATTTGGAGTTCTAATTTCTGAGTTCTGAATTAAGAGTTCTGAGTTCTCAATTCTGACTTGTGATTTCTGAGTTCTGAATTCCGCATTGATTACTGAGTTCCGATTTCTGAGTCCTGAATTCTGAATTGTGATCACAGAGTTCTGAGTTCTGTCTTCTGAATCCTAAGTTCGAAATGATGAGCTTTGAGTTCTGAATTCTGCATTGAATACTGAGTTCTGAGTTCTGACTTCAGAATTCTGAGCACTGAGATCTGTATTATGAGCTCTGAAAGCTGAGTTCTGAGTTCTAAATTATAAGTTCTGAATTCAGACTTCTGATTGCTGAGTTTTGAAACCTGCCTTCTGAGTTCCAAAATCTGAGTTCTGAGTTCTAACTTCTGAATTCTGAGTCCGGATCTCTGAATTCTGCGTTTTGATGTCTGAGGTCTGAATTGAGGGTTGCGAAATCTGATTCTGAATACGGATTCTTCGTTCCACATTCTGCATGCTGAATTCTGAGTTCTGAGTTTCTAGTTCTCAACACTGAGTTCTGATTTTTGAGTTTTGAGTTCCGGGTTGGGAATTGTGGTTCTGAATACTGAGCTCTAATTTCTGAACTCTGCGTTCTGAATTTAGAATTCTGAGTTCTGCATTCAGATTCTGATTTCTGAGTGCTACATTCTAAAGTCTGAATTGTAACATCTGAGTTCTGAGTACTACGTTCTAAGGGCTGAGTTCTGAATTGGAAATTCTGAGTTCTGCGTTCTGAGTTCTGAACACTAAGCTGTGAATTCTGAATTCAGAATTCGAGTTTGGGAATTCTGAGTTCTGTATTCTGATATCTGCATTCTGAGATTTGAGTTTGAAGCTGTACATTCTGAGTGCTCAATTTCGAATACTGAATTTGGAGTTCTAATTTCTGAGTTCTGAATTAAGAGTTCTGAGTTCTCAATTCTGACTTGTGATTTCTGAGTTCTGAATTCCGCATTGATTACTGAGTTCCGATTTCTGAGTCCTGAATTCTGAATTGTGATCACAGAGTTCTGAGTTCTGTCTTCTGAATCCTAAGTTCGAAATGATGAGCTTTGAGTTCTGAATTCTGCATTGAATACTGAGTTCTGAGTTCTGACTTCAGAATTCTGAGCACTGAGATCTGTATTATGAGCTCTGAAAGCTGAGTTCTGAGTTCTAAATTATAAGTTCTGAATTCAGACTTCTGATTGCTGAGTTTTGAAACCTGCCTTCTGAGTTCCAAAATCTGAGTTCTGAGTTCTAACTTCTGAATTCTGAGTCCGGATCTCTGAATTCTGCGTTTTGATGTCTGAGGTCTGAATTGAGGGTTGCGAAATCTGATTCTGAATACGGATTCTTCGTTCCACATTCTGCATGCTGAATTCTGAGTTCTGAGTTTCTAGTTCTCAACACTGAGTTCTGATTTTTGAGTTTTGAGTTCCGGGTTGGGAATTGTGGTTCTGAATACTGAGCTCTAATTTCTGAACTCTGCGTTCTGAATTTAGAATTCTGAGTTCTGCATTCAGATTCTGATTTCTGAGTGCTACATTCTAAAGTCTGAATTGTAACATCTGAGTTCTGAGTACTACGTTCTAAGGGCTGAGTTCTGAATTGGAAATTCTGAGTTCTGTGTTCTGAGTTCTGAACACTAAGCTGTGAATTCTGAATTCAGAATTCAAGTTTGGGAATTCTGAGTTCTGTATTCTGATATCTGCATTCTGAGATTTGAGTTTGAAGCTGTACATTCTGAGTGCTCAATTTCGAATACTGAATTTGGAGTTCTAATTTCTGAGTTCTGAATTAAGAGTTCTGAGTTCTGAATTCTGACTTGTGATTTCTGAGTTCTGAATTCCGCATTGATTACTGAGTTCCGATTTCTGAGTCCTGAATTCTGAATTGTGATCGCAGAGTTCTGAGTTCTGTCTTCTGAATCCTAAGTTCGAAATGATGAGCTTTGAGTTCTGAATTCTGTATTGAATACTGAGTTCTGAGTTCTGACTTCAGAATTCTGAGCACTGAGATCTGTATTATGAGCTCTGAAAGCTGAGTTCTGAGTTCTAAATTATAAGTTCTGAATTCAGACTTCTGATTGCTGAGTTTTGAAACCTGCCTTCTGAGTTCCAAAGTCTGAGTTCTGAGTTCTAACTTCTGAATTCTGAGTCCGGATCTCTGAATTCTGCGTTTTGATGTCTGAGGTCTGAATTGAGGGTTGCGAAATCTGATTCTGAATACGGATTCTTCGTTCTGCATTCTGCATGCTGAATTCTGCGTTCTGAGTTTCTAGTTCTCAACACTGAGTTCTGATTTTTGAGTTTTGAGTTCCGGGTTGGGAATTGTGGTTCTGAATACTGAGCTCTAATTTCTGAACTCTGCGTTCTGAATTTAGAATTCTGAGTTCTGCATTCAGATTCTGATTTCTGAGTGCTACATTCTAAAGTCTGAATTGTAACATCTGAGTTCTGAGTACTACGTTCTAAGGGCTGAGTTCTGAATTGGAAATTCTGAGTTCTGCGTTCTGAGTTCTGAACACTAAGCTGTGAATTCTGAATTCAGAATTCGAGTTTGGGAATTCTGAGTTCTGTATTCTGATATCTGCATTCTGAGATTTGAGTTTGAAGCTGTACATTCTGAGTGCTCAATTTCGAATACTGAATTTGGAGTTCTAATTTCTGAGTTCTGAATTAAGAGTTCTGAGTTCTCAATTCTGACTTGTGATTTCTGAGTTCTGAATTCCGCATTGATTACTGAGTTCCGATTTCTGAGTCCTGAATTCTGAATTGTGATCACAGAGTTCTGAGTTCTGTCTTCTGAATCCTAAGTTCGAAATGATGAGCTTTGAGTTCTGAATTCTGCATTGAATACTGAGTTCTGAGTTCTGACTTCAGAATTCTGAGCACTGAGATCTGTATTATGAGCTCTGAAAGCTGAGTTCTGAGTTCTAAATTATAAGTTCTGAATTCAGACTTCTGATTGCTGAGTTTTGAAACCTGCCTTCTGAGTTCCAAAATCTGAGTTCTGAGTTCTAACTTCTGAATTCTGAGTCCGGATCTCTGAATTCTGCGTTTTGATGTCTGAGGTCTGAATTGAGGGTTGCGAAATCTGATTCTGAATACGGATTCTTCGTTCCACATTCTGCATGCTGAATTCTGAGTTCTGAGTTTCTAGTTCTCAACACTGAGTTCTGATTTTTGAGTTTTGAGTTCCGGGTTGGGAATTGTGGTTCTGAATACTGAGCTCTAATTTCTGAACTCTGCGTTCTGAATTTAGAATTCTGAGTTCTGCATTCAGATTCTGATTTCTGAGTGCTACATTCTAAAGTCTGAATTGTAACATCTGAGTTCTGAGTACTACGTTCTAAGGGCTGAGTTCTGAATTGGAAATTCTGAGTTCTGCGTTCTGAGTTCTGAACACTAAGCTGTGAATTCTGAATTCAGAATTCGAGTTTGGGAATTCTGAGTTCTGTATTCTGATATCTGCATTCTGAGATTTGAGTTTGAAGCTGTACATTCTGAGTGCTCAATTTCGAATACTGAATTTGGAGTTCTAATTTCTGAGTTCTGAATTAAGAGTTCTGAGTTCTCAATTCTGACTTCTGATTTCTGAGTTCTGAATTCCGCATTGATTACTGAGTTCCGATTTCTGAGTCCTGAATTCTGAATTGTGATCACAGAGTTCTGAGTTCTGTCTTCTGAATCCTAAGTTCGAAATGATGAGCTTTGAGTTCTGAATTCTGCATTGAATACTGAGTTCTGAGTTCTGACTTCAGAATTCTGAGCACTGAGATCTGTATTATGAGCTCTGAAAGCTGAGTTCTGAGTTCTAAATTATAAGTTCTGAATTCAGACTTCTGATTGCTGAGTTTTGAAACCTGCCTTCTGAGTTCCAAAATCTGAGTTCTGAGTTCTAACTTCTGAATTCTGAGTCCGGATCTCTGAATTCTGCGTTTTGATGTCTGAGGTCTGAATTGAGGGTTGCGAAATCTGATTCTGAATACGGATTCTTCGTTCTGCATTCTGCATGCTGAATTCTGAGTTCTGAGTTTCTAGTTCTCAACACTGAGTTCTGATTTTTGAGTTTTGAGTTCCGGGTTGGGAATTGTGGTTCTGAATACTGAGCTCTAATTTCTGAACTCTGCGTTCTGAATTTAGAATTCTGAGTTCTGCATTCAGATTCTGATTTCTGAGTGCTACATTCTAAATTCTGAATTGTAACATCTGAGTTCTGAGTACTACGTTCTAAGGGCTGAGTTCTGAATTGGAAATTCTGAGTTCTGCGTTCTGAGTTCTGAACACTAAGCTGTGAATTCTGAATTCAGAATTCGAGTTTGGGAATTCTGAGTTCTGTATTCTGATATCTGCATTCTGAGATTTGAGTTTGAAGCTGTACATTCTGAGTGCTCAATTTCGAATACTGAATTTGGAGTTCTAATTTCTGAGTTCTGAATTAAGAGTTCTGACTTCTCAATTCTGACTTGTGATTTCTGAGTTCTGAATTCCGCATTGATTACTGAGTTCCGATTTCTGAGTCCTGAATTCTGAATTGTGATCGCAGAGTTCTGAGTTCTGTCTTCTGAATCCTAAGTTCGAAATGATGAGCTTTGAGTTCTGAATTCTGTATTGAATACTGAGTTCTGAGTTCTGACTTCAGAATTCTGAGCACTGAGATCTGTATTATGAGCTCTGAAAGCTGAGTTCTGAGTTCTAAATTATAAGTTCTGAATTCAGACTTCTGATTGCTGAGTTTTGAAACCTGCCTTCTGAGTTCCAAAGTCTGAGTTCTGAGTTCTAACTTCTGAATTCTGAGTCCGGATCTCTGAATTCTGCGTTTTGATGTCTGAGGTCTGAATTGAGGGTTGCGAAATCTGATTCTGAATACGGATTCTTCGTTCTGCATTCTGCATGCTGAATTCTGCGTTCTGAGTTTCTAGTTCTCAACACTGAGTTCTGATTTTTGAGTTTTGAGTTCCGGGTTGGGAATTGTGGTTCTGAATACTGAGCTCTAATTTCTGAACTCTGCGTTCTGAATTTAGAATTCTGAGTTCTGCATTCAGATTCTGATTTCTGAGTGCTACATTCTAAAGTCTGAATTGTAACATCTGAGTTCTGAGTACTACGTTCTAAGGGCTGAGTTCTGAATTGGAAATTCTGAGTTCTGCGTTCTGAGTTCTGAACACTAAGCTGTGAATTCTGAATTCAGAATTCGAGTTTGGGAATTCTGAGTTCTGTATTCTGATATCTGCATTCTGAGATTTGAGTTTGAAGCTGTACATTCTGAGTGCTCAATTTCGAATACTGAATTTGGAGTTCTAATTTCTGAGTTCTGAATTAAGAGTTCTGAGTTCTCAATTCTGACTTGTGATTTCTGAGTTCTGAATTCCGCATTGATTACTGAGTTCCGATTTCTGAGTCCTGAATTCTGAATTGTGATCACAGAGTTCTGAGTTCTGTCTTCTGAATCCTAAGTTCGAAATGATGAGCTTTGAGTTCTGAATTCTGCATTGAATACTGAGTTCTGAGTTCTGACTTCAGAATTCTGAGCACTGAGATCTGTATTATGAGCTCTGAAAGCTGAGTTCTGAGTTCTAAATTATAAGTTCTGAATTCAGACTTCTGATTGCTGAGTTTTGAAACCTGCCTTCTGAGTTCCAAAATCTGAGTTCTGAGTTCTAACTTCTGAATTCTGAGTCCGGATCTCTGAATTCTGCGTTTTGATGTCTGAGGTCTGAATTGAGGGTTGCGAAATCTGATTCTGAATACGGATTCTTCGTTCCACATTCTGCATGCTGAATTCTGAGTTCTGAGTTTCTAGTTCTCAACACTGAGTTCTGATTTTTGAGTTTTGAGTTCCGGGTTGGGAATTGTGGTTCTGAATACTGAGCTCTAATTTCTGAACTCTGCGTTCTGAATTTAGAATTCTGAGTTCTGCATTCAGATTCTGATTTCTGAGTGCTACATTCTAAAGTCTGAATTGTAACATCTGAGTTCTGAGTACTACGTTCTAAGGGCTGAGTTCTGAATTGGAAATTCTGAGTTCTGCGTTCTGAGTTCTGAACACTAAGCTGTGAATTCTGAATTCAGAATTCGAGTTTGGGAATTCTGAGTTCTGTATTCTGATATCTGCATTCTGAGATTTGAGTTTGAAGCTGTACATTCTGAGTGCTCAATTTCGAATACTGAATTTGGAGTTCTAATTTCTGAGTTCTGAATTAAGAGTTCTGAGTTCTCAATTCTGACTTCTGATTTCTGAGTTCTGAATTCCGCATTGATTACTGAGTTCCGATTTCTGAGTCCTGAATTCTGAATTGTGATCACAGAGTTCTGAGTTCTGTCTTCTGAATCCTAAGTTCGAAATGATGAGCTTTGAGTTCTGAATTCTGCATTGAATACTGAGTTCTGAGTTCTGACTTCAGAATTCTGAGCACTGAGATCTGTATTATGAGCTCTGAAAGCTGAGTTCTGAGTTCTAAATTATAAGTTCTGAATTCAGACTTCTGATTGCTGAGTTTTGAAACCTGCCTTCTGAGTTCCAAAATCTGAGTTCTGAGTTCTAACTTCTGAATTCTGAGTCCGGATCTCTGAATTCTGCGTTTTGATGTCTGAGGTCTGAATTGAGGGTTGCGAAATCTGATTCTGAATACGGATTCTTCGTTCTGCATTCTGCATGCTGAATTCTGAGTTCTGAGTTTCTAGTTCTCAACACTGAGTTCTGATTTTTGAGTTTTGAGTTCCGGGTTGGGAATTGTGGTTCTGAATACTGAGCTCTAATTTCTGAACTCTGCGTTCTGAATTTAGAATTCTGAGTTCTGCATTCAGATTCTGATTTCTGAGTGCTACATTCTAAATTCTGAATTGTAACATCTGAGTTCTGAGTACTACGTTCTAAGGGCTGAGTTCTGAATTGGAAATTCTGAGTTCTGCGTTCTGAGTTCTGAACACTAAGCTGTGAATTCTGAATTCAGAATTCGAGTTTGGGAATTCTGAGTTCTGTATTCTGATATCTGCATTCTGAGATTTGAGTTTGAAGCTGTACATTCTGAGTGCTCAATTTCGAATACTGAATTTGGAGTTCTAATTTCTGAGTTCTGAATTAAGAGTTCTGACTTCTCAATTCTGACTTGTGATTTCTGAGTTCTGAATTCCGCATTGATTACTGAGTTCCGATTTCTGAGTCCTGAATTCTGAATTGTGATCGCAGAGTTCTGAGTTCTGTCTTCTGAATCCTAAGTTCGAAATGATGAGCTTTGAGTTCTGAATTCTGTATTGAATACTGAGTTCTGAGTTCTGACTTCAGAATTCTGAGCACTGAGATCTGTATTATGAGCTCTGAAAGCTGAGTTCTGAGTTCTAAATTATAAGTTCTGAATTCAGACTTCTGATTGCTGAGTTTTGAAACCTGCCTTCTGAGTTCCAAAGTCTGAGTTCTGAGTTCTAACTTCTGAATTCTGAGTCCGGATCTCTGAATTCTGCGTTTTGATGTCTGAGGTCTGAATTGAGGGTTGCGAAATCTGATTCTGAATACGGATTCTTCGTTCTGCATTCTGCATGCTGAATTCTGCGTTCTGAGTTTCTAGTTCTCAACACTGAGTTCTGATTTTTGAGTTTTGAGTTCCGGGTTGGGAATTGTGGTTCTGAATACTGAGCTCTAATTTCTGAACTCTGCGTTCTGAATTTAGAATTCTGAGTTCTGCATTCAGATTCTGATTTCTGAGTGCTACATTCTAAAGTCTGAATTGTAACATCTGAGTTCTGAGTACTACGTTCTAAGGGCTGAGTTCTGAATTGGAAATTCTGAGTTCTGCGTTCTGAGTTCTGAACACTAAGCTGTGAATTCTGAATTCAGAATTCGAGTTTGGGAATTCTGAGTTCTGTATTCTGATATCTGCATTCTGAGATTTGAGTTTGAAGCTGTACATTCTGAGTGCTCAATTTCGAATACTGAATTTGGAGTTCTAATTTCTGAGTTCTGAATTAAGAGTTCTGAGTTCTCAATTCTGACTTCTGATTTCTGAGTTCTGAATTCCGCATTGATTACTGAGTTCCGATTTCTGAGTCCTGAATTCTGAATTGTGATCACAGAGTTCTGAGTTCTGTCTTCTGAATCCTAAGTTCGAAATGATGAGCTTTGAGTTCTGAATTCTGTATTGAATACTGAGTTCTGAGTTCTGACTTCAGAATTCTGAGCACTGAGATCTGTATTATGAGCTCTGAAAGCTGAGTTCTGAGTTCTAAATTATAAGTTCTGAATTCAGACTTCTGATTGCTGAGTTTTGAAACCTGCCTTCTGAGTTCCAAAGTCTGAGTTCTGAGTTCTAACTTCTGAATTCTGAGTCCGGATCTCTGAATTCTGCGTTTTGATGTCTGAGGTCTGAATTGAGGGTTGCGAAATCTGATTCTGAATACGGATTCTTCGTTCTGCATTCTGCATGCTGAATTCTGAGTTCTGAGTTTCTAGTTCTCAACACTGAGTTCTGATTTTTGAGTTTTGAGTTCCGGGTTGGGAATTGTGGTTCTGAATACTGAGCTCTAATTTCTGAACTCTGCGTTCTGAATTTAGAATTCTGAGTTCTGCATTCAGATTCTGATTTCTGAGTGCTACATTCTAAAGTCTGAATTGTAACATCTGAGTTCTGAGTACTACGTTCTAAGGGCTGAGTTCTGAATTGGAAATTCTGAGTTCTGCGTTCTGAGTTCTGAACACTAAGCTGTGAATTCTGAATTCAGAATTCGAGTTTGGGAATTCTGAGTTCTGTATTCTGATATCTGCATTCTGAGATTTGAGTTTGAAGCTGTACATTCTGAGTGCTCAATTTCGAATACTGAATTTGGAGTTCTAATTTCTGAGTTCTGAATTAAGAGTTCTGAGTTCTCAATTCTGACTTCTGATTTCTGAGTTCTGAATTCCGCATTGATTACTGAGTTCCGATTTCTGAGTCCTGAATTCTGAATTGTGATCACAGAGTTCTGAGTTCTGTCTTCTGAATCCTAAGTTCGAAATGATGAGCTTTGAGTTCTGAATTCTGCATTGAATACTGAGTTCTGAGTTCTGACTTCAGAATTCTGAGCACTGAGATCTGTATTATGAGCTCTGAAAGCTGAGTTCTGAGTTCTAAATTATAAGTTCTGAATTCAGACTTCTGATTGCTGAGTTTTGAAACCTGCCTTCTGAGTTCCAAAATCTGAGTTCTGAGTTCTAACTTCTGAATTCTGAGTCCGGATCTCTGAATTCTGCGTTTTGATGTCTGAGGTCTGAATTGAGGGTTGCGAAATCTGATTCTGAATACGGATTCTTCGTTCTGCATTCTGCATGCTGAATTCTGAGTTCTGAGTTTCTAGTTCTCAACACTGAGTTCTGATTTTTGAGTTTTGAGTTCCGGGTTGGGAATTGTGGTTCTGAATACTGAGCTCTAATTTCTGAACTCTGCGTTCTGAATTTAGAATTCTGAGTTCTGCATTCAGATTCTGATTTCTGAGTGCTACATTCTAAATTCTGAATTGTAACATCTGAGTTCTGAGTACTACGTTCTAAGGGCTGAGTTCTGAATTGGAAATTCTGAGTTCTGCGTTCTGAGTTCTGAACACTAAGCTGTGAATTCTGAATTCAGAATTCGAGTTTGGGAATTCTGAGTTCTGTATTCTGATATCTGCATTCTGAGATTTGAGTTTGAAGCTGTACATTCTGAGTGCTCAATTTCGAATACTGAATTTGGAGTTCTAATTTCTGAGTTCTGAATTAAGAGTTCTGACTTCTCAATTCTGACTTGTGATTTCTGAGTTCTGAATTCCGCATTGATTACTGAGTTCCGATTTCTGAGTCCTGAATTCTGAATTGTGATCACAGAGTTCTGAGTTCTGTCTTCTGAATCCTAAGTTCAAAATGATGAGCTTTGAGTTCTGAATTCTGTATTGAATACTGAGTTCTGAGTTCTGACTTCAGAATTCTGAGCACTGAGATCTGTATTATGAGCTCTGAAAGCTGAGTTCTGAGTTCTAAATTATAAGTTCTGAATTCAGACTTCTGATTGCTGAGTTTTGAAACCTGCCTTCTGAGTTCCAAAATCTGAGTTCTGAGTTCTAACTTCTGAATTCTGAGTCCGGATCTCTGAATTCTGCGTTTTGATGTCTGAGGTCTGAATTGAGGGTTGCGAAATCTGATTCTGAATACGGATTCTTCGTTCTGCATTCTGCATTCTGAGTTCTGAGTTTCTAGTTCTCAACACTGAGTTCTGATTTTTGAGTTTTGAGTTCCGGGTTGGGAATTGTGGTTCTGAATACTGAGCTCTAATTTCTGAACTCTGCGTTCTGAATTTAGAATTCTGAGTTCTGCATTCAGATTCTGATTTCTGAGTGCTACATTCTAAAGTCTGAATTGTAACATCTGAGTTCTGAGTACTACGTTCTAAGGGCTGAGTTCTGAATTGGAAATTCTGAGTTCTGCGTTCTGAGTTCTGAACACTAAGCTGTGAATTCTGAATTCAGAATTCGAGTTTGGGAATTCTGAGTTCTGTATTCTGATATCTGCATTCTGAGATTTGAGTTTGAAGCTGTACATTCTGAGTGCTCAATTTCGAATACTGAATTTGGAGTTCTAATTTCTGAGTTCTGAATTAAGAGTTCTGAGTTCTGAATTCTGACTTGTGATTTCTGAGTTCTGAATTCCGCATTGATTACTGAGTTCCGATTTCTGAGTCCTGAATTCTGAATTGTGATCACAGAGTTCTGAGTTCTGTCTTCTGAATCCTAAGTTCGAAATGATGAGCTTTGAGTTCTGAATTCTGTATTGAATACTGAGTTCTGAGTTCTGACTTCAGAATTCTGAGCACTGAGATCTGTATTATGAGCTCTGAAAGCTGAGTTCTGAGTTCTAAATTATAAGTTCTGAATTCAGACTTCTGATTGCTGAGTTTTGAAACCTGCCTTCTGAGTTCCAAAATCTGAGTTCTGAGTTCTAACTTCTGAATTCTGAGTCCGGATCTCTGAATTCTGCGTTTTGATGTCTGAGGTCTGAATTGAGGGTTGCGAAATCTGATTCTGAATACGGATTCTTCGTTCCGCATTCTGCATTCTGAGTTCTGAGTTTCTAGTTCTCAACACTGAGTTCTGATTTTTGAGTTTTGAGTTCCGGGTTGGGAATTGTGGTTCTGAATACTGAGCTCTAATTTCTGAACTCTGCGTTCTGAATTTAGAATTCTGAGTTCTGCATTCAGATTCTGATTTCTGAGTGCTACATTCTAAATTCTGAATTGTAACATCTGAGTTCTGAGTACTACGTTCTAAGGGCTGAGTTCTGAATTGGAAATTCTGAGTTCTGCGTTCTGAGTTCTGAACACTAAGCTGTGAATTCTGAATTCAGAATTCGAGTTTGGGAATTCTGAGTTCTGTATTCTGATATCTGCATTCTGAGATTTGAGTTTGAAGCTGTACATTCTGAGTGCTCAATTTCGAATACTGAATTTGGAGTTCTAATTTCTGAGTTCTGAATTAAGAGTTCTGAGTTCTCAATTCTGACTTGTGATTTCTGAGTTCTGAATTCCGCATTGATTACTGAGTTCCGATTTCTGAGTCCTGAATTCTGAATTGTGATCACAGAGTTCTGAGTTCTGTCTTCTGAATCCTAAGTTCGAAATGATGAGCTTTGAGTTCTGAATTCTGCATTGAATACTGAGTTCTGAGTTCTGACTTCAGAATTCTGAGCACTGAGATCTGTATTATGAGCTCTGAAAGCTGAGTTCTGAGTTCTAAATTATAAGTTCTGAATTCAGACTTCTGATTGCTGAGTTTTGAAACCTGCCTTCTGAGTTCCAAAGTCTGAGTTCTGAGTTCTAACTTCTGAATTCTGAGTCCGGATCTCTGAATTCTGCGTTTTGATGTCTGAGGTCTGAATTGAGGGTTGCGAAATCTGATTCTGAATACGGATTCTTCGTTCTGCATTCTGCATTCTGAGTTCTGAGTTTCTAGTTCTCAACACTGAGTTCTGATTTTTGAGTTTTGAGTTCCGGGTTGGGAATTGTGGTTCTGAATACTGAGCTCTAATTTCTGAACTCTGCGTTCTGAATTTAGAATTCTGAGTTCTGCATTCAGATTCTGATTTCTGAGTGCTACATTCTAAATTCTGAATTGTAACATCTGAGTTCTGAGTACTACGTTCTAAGGGCTGAGTTCTGAATTGGAAATTCTGAGTTCTGCGTTCTGAGTTCTGAACACTAAGCTGTGAATTCTGAATTCAGAATTCGAGTTTGGGAATTCTGAGTTCTGTATTCTGATATCTGCATTCTGAGATTTGAGTTTGAAGCTGTACATTCTGAGTGCTCAATTTCGAATACTGAATTTGGAGTTCTAATTTCTGAGTTCTGAATTAAGAGTTCTGAGTTCTGAATTCTGACTTGTGATTTCTGAGTTCTGAATTCCGCATTGATTACTGAGTTCCGATTTCTGAGTCCTGAATTCTGAATTGTGATCACAGAGTTCTGAGTTCTGTCTTCTGAATCCTAAGTTCGAAATGATGAGCTTTGAGTTCTGAATTCTGTATTGAATACTGAGTTCTGAGTTCTGACTTCAGAATTCTGAGCACTGAGATCTGTATTATGAGCTCTGAAAGCTGAGTTCTGAGTTCTAAATTATAAGTTCTGAGTTCAGACTTCTGATTGCTGAGTTTTGAAACCTGCCTTCTGAGTTCCAAAATCTGAGTTCTGAGTTCTAACTTCTGAATTCTGAGTCCGGATCTCTGAATTCTGCGTTTTGATGTCTGAGGTCTGAATTGAGGGTTGCGAAATCTGATTCTGAATACGGATTCTTCGTTCTGCATGCTGAATTCTGAGTTCTGAGTTTCTAGTTCTCAACACTGAGTTCTGATTTTTGAGTTTTGAGTTCCGGGTTGGGAATTGTGGTTCTGAATACTGAGCTCTAATTTCTGAACTCTGCATTCTGAATTTAGAATTCTGAGTTCTGCATTCAGATTCTGATTTCTGAGTGCTACATTCTAAATTCTGAATTGTAACATCTGAGTTCTGAGTACTACGTTCTAAGGGCTGAGTTCTGAATTGGAAATTCTGAGTTCTGCGTTCTGAGTTCTGAACACTAAGCTGTGAATTCTGAATTCAGAATTCGAGTTTGGGAATTCTGAGTTCTGTATTCTGATATCTGCATTCTGAGATTTGAGTTTGAAGCTGTACATTCTGAGTGCTCAATTTCGAATACTGAATTTGGAGTTCTAATTTCTGAGTTCTGAATTAAGAGTTCTGAGTTCTGAATTCTGACTTGTGATTTCTGAGTTCTGAATTCCGCATTGATTACTGAGTTCCGATTTCTGAGTCCTGAATTCTGAATTGTGATCACAGAGTTCTGAGTTCTGTCTTCTGAATCCTAAGTTCGAAATGATGAGCTTTGAGTTCTGAATTCTGCATTGAATACTGAGTTCTGAGTTCTGACTTCAGAATTCTGAGCACTGAGATCTGTATTATGAGCTCTGAAAGCTGAGTTCTGAGTTCTAAATTATAAGTTCTGAATTCAGACTTCTGATTGCTGAGTTTTGAAACCTGCCTTCTGAGTTCCAAAATCTGAGTTCTGAGTTCTAACTTCTGAATTCTGAGTCCGGATCTCTGAATTCTGCGTTTTGATGTCTGAGGTCTGAATTGAGGGTTGCGAAATCTGATTCTGAATACGGATTCTTCGTTCTGCATTCTGCATGCTGCATTCTGAGTTCTGAGTTTCTAGTTCTCAACACTGAGTTCTGATTTTTGAGTTTTGAGTTCCGGGTTGGGAATTGTGGTTCTGAATACTGAGCTCTAATTTCTGAACTCTGCGTTCTGAATTTAGAATTCTGAGTTCTGCATTCAGATTCTGATTTCTGAGTGCTACATTCTAAAGTCTGAATTGTAACATCTGAGTTCTGAGTACTACGTTCTAAGGGCTGAGTTCTGAATTGGAAATTCTGAGTTCTGCGTTCTGAGTTCTGAACACTAAGCTGTGAATTCTGAATTCAGAATTCGAGTTTGGGAATTCTGAGTTCTGTATTCTGATATCTGCATTCTGAGATTTGAGTTTGAAGCTGTACATTCTGAGTGCTCAATTTCGAATACTGAATTTGGAGTTCTAATTTCTGAGTTCTGAATTAAGAGTTCTGAGTTCTGAATTCTGACTTGTGATTTCTGAGTTCTGAATTCCGCATTGATTACTGAGTTCCGATTTCTGAGTCCTGAATTCTGAATTGTGATCACAGAGTTCTGAGTTCTGTCTTCTGAATCCTAAGTTCGAAATGATGAGCTTTGAGTTCTGAATTCTGCATTGAATACTGAGTTCTGAGTTCTGACTTCAGAATTCTGAGCACTGAGATCTGTATTATGAGCTCTGAAAGCTGAGTTCTGAGTTCTAAATTATAAGTTCTGAATTCAGACTTCTGATTGCTGAGTTTTGAAACCTGCCTTCTGAGTTCCAAAATCTGAGTTCTGAGTTCTAACTTCTGAATTCTGAGTCCGGATCTCTGAATTCTGCGTTTTGATGTCTGAGGTCTGAATTGAGGGTTGCGAAATCTGATTCTGAATACGGATTCTTCGTTCTGCATGCTGAATTCTGAGTTCTGAGTTTCTAGTTCTCAACACTGAGTTCTGATTTTTGAGTTTTGAGTTCCGGGTTGGGAATTGTGGTTCTGAATACTGAGCTCTAATTTCTGAACTCTGCGTTCTGAATTTAGAATTCTGAGTTCTGCATTCAGATTCTGATTTCTGAGTGCTACATTCTAAATTCTGAATTGTAACATCTGAGTTCTGAGTACTACGTTCTAAGGGCTGAGTTCTGAATTGGAAATTCTGAGTTCTGCGTTCTGAGTTCTGAACACTAAGCTGTGAATTCTGAATTCAGAATTCGAGTTTGGGAATTCTGAGTTCTGTATTCTGATATCTGCATTCTGAGATTTGAGTTTGAAGCTGTACATTCTGAGTGCTCAATTTCGAATACTGAATTTGGAGTTCTAATTTCTGAGTTCTGAATTAAGAGTTCTGAGTTCTGAATTCTGACTTGTGATTTCTGAGTTCTGAATTCCGCATTGATTACTGAGTTCCGATTTCTGAGTCCTGAATTCTGAATTGTGATCACAGAGTTCCGAGTTCTGTCTTCTGAATCCTAAGTTCGAAATGATGAGCTTTGAGTTCTGAATTCTGCATTGAATACTGAGTTCTGAGTTCTGACTTCAGAATTCTGAGCACTGAGATCTGTATTATGAGCTCTGAAAGCTGAGTTCTGAGTTCTAAATTATAAGTTCTGAATTCAGACTTCTGATTGCTGAGTTTTGAAACCTGCCTTCTGAGTTCCAAAGTCTGAGTTCTGAGTTCTAACTTCTGAATTCTGAGTCCGGATCTCTGAATTCTGCGTTTTGATGTCTGAGGTCTGAATTGAGGGTTGCGAAATCTGATTCTGAATACGGATTCTTCGTTCTGCATTCTGCATGCTGAATTCTGAGTTCTGAGTTTCTAGTTCTCAACACTGAGTTCTGATTTTTGAGTTTTGAGTTCCGGGTTGGGAATTGTGGTTCTGAATACTGAGCTCTAATTTCTGAACTCTGCGTTCTGAATTTAGAATTCTGAGTTCTGCATTCAGATTCTGATTTCTGAGTGCTACATTCTAAATTCTGAATTGTAACATCTGAGTTCTGAGTACTACGTTCTAAGGGCTGAGTTCTGAATTGGAAATTCTGAGTTCTGCGTTCTGAGTTCTGAACACTAAGCTGTGAATTCTGAATTCAGAATTCGAGTTTGGGAATTCTGAGTTCTGTATTCTGATATCTGCATTCTGAGATTTGAGTTTGAAGCTGTACATTCTGAGTGCTCAATTTCGAATACTGAATTTGGAGTTCTAATTTCTGAGTTCTGAATTAAGAGTTCTGAGTTCTGAATTCTGACTTGTGATTTCTGAGTTCTGAATTCCGCATTGATTACTGAGTTCCGATTTCTGAGTCCTGAATTCTGAATTGTGATCACAGAGTTCCGAGTTCTGTCTTCTGAATCCTAAGTTCGAAATGATGAGCTTTGAGTTCTGAATTCTGCATTGAATACTGAGTTCTGAGTTCTGACTTCAGAATTCTGAGCACTGAGATCTGTATTATGAGCTCTGAAAGCTGAGTTCTGAGTTCTAAATTATAAGTTCTGAATTCAGACTTCTGATTGCTGAGTTTTGAAACCTGCCTTCTGAGTTCCAAAGTCTGAGTTCTGAGTTCTAACTTCTGAATTCTGAGTCCGGATCTCTGAATTCTGCGTTTTGATGTCTGAGGTCTGAATTGAGGGTTGCGAAATCTGATTCTGAATACGGATTCTTCGTTCTGCATTCTGCATTCTGAGTTCTGAGTTTCTAGTTCTCAACACTGAGTTCTGATTTTTGAGTTTTGAGTTCCGGGTTGGGAATTGTGGTTCTGAATACTGAGCTCTAATTTCTGAACTCTGCGTTCTGAATTTAGAATTCTGAGTTCTGCATTCAGATTCTGATTTCTGAGTGCTACATTCTAAAGTCTGAATTGTAACATCTGAGTTCTGAGTACTACGTTCTAAGGGCTGAGTTCTGAATTGGAAATTCTGAGTTCTGCGTTCTGAGTTCTGAACACTAAGCTGTGAATTCTGAATTCAGAATTCGAGTTTGGGAATTCTGAGTTCTGTATTCTGATATCTGCATTCTGAGATTTGAGTTTGAAGCTGTACATTCTGAGTGCTCAATTTCGAATACTGAATTTGGAGTTCTAATTTCTGAGTTCTGAATTAAGAGTTCTGAGTTCTGAATTCTGACTTGTGATTTCTGAGTTCTGAATTCCGCATTGATTACTGAGTTCCGATTTCTGAGTCCTGAATTCTGAATTGTGATCACAGAGTTCCGAGTTCTGTCTTCTGAATCCTAAGTTCGAAATGATGAGCTTTGAGTTCTGAATTCTGCATTGAATACTGAGTTCTGAGTTCTGACTTCAGAATTCTGAGCACTGAGATCTGTATTATGAGCTCTGAAAGCTGAGTTCTGAGTTCTAAATTATAAGTTCTGAATTCAGACTTCTGATTGCTGAGTTTTGAAACCTGCCTTCTGAGTTCCAAAGTCTGAGTTCTGAGTTCTAACTTCTGAATTCTGAGTCCGGATCTCTGAATTCTGCGTTTTGATGTCTGAGGTCTGAATTGAGGGTTGCGAAATCTGATTCTGAATACGGATTCTTCGTTCTGCATTCTGCATTCTGAGTTCTGAGTTTCTAGTTCTCAACACTGAGTTCTGATTTTTGAGTTTTGAGTTCCGGGTTGGGAATTGTGGTTCTGAATACTGAGCTCTAATTTCTGAACTCTGCGTTCTGAATTTAGAATTCTGAGTTCTGCATTCAGATTCTGATTTCTGAGTGCTACATTCTAAATTCTGAATTGTAACATCTGAGTTCTGAGTACTACGTTCTAAGGGCTGAGTTCTGAATTGGAAATTCTGAGTTCTGCGTTCTGAGTTCTGAACACTAAGCTGTGAATTCTGAATTCAGAATTCGAGTTTGGGAATTCTGAGTTCTGTATTCTGATATCTGCATTCTGAGATTTGAGTTTGAAGCTGTACATTCTGAGTGCTCAATTTCGAATACTGAATTTGGAGTTCTAATTTCTGAGTTCTGAATTAAGAGTTCTGAGTTCTCAATTCTGACTTGTGATTTCTGAGTTCTGAATTCCACATTGATTACTGAGTTCCGATTTCTGAGTCCTGAATTCTGAATTGTGATCACAGAGTTCTGAGTTCTGTCTTCTGAATCCTAAGTTCGAAATGATGAGCTTTGAGTTCTGAATTCTGCATTGAATACTGAGTTCTGAGTTCTGACTTCAGAATTCTGAGCACTGAGATCTGTATTATGAGCTCTGAAAGCTGAGTTCTGAGTTCTAAATTATAAGTTCTGAATTCAGACTTCTGATTGCTGAGTTTTGAAACCTGCCTTCTGAGTTCCAAAATCTGAGTTCTGAGTTCTAACTTCTGAATTCTGAGTCCGGATCTCTGAATTCTGCGTTTTGATGTCTGAGGTCTGAATTGAGGGTTGCGAAATCTGATTCTGAATACGGATTCTTCGTTCCACATTCTGCATGCTGAATTCTGAGTTCTGAGTTTCTAGTTCTCAACACTGAGTTCTGATTTTTGAGTTTTGAGTTCCGGGTTGGGAATTGTGGTTCTGAATACTGAGCTCTAATTTCTGAACTCTGCGTTCTGAATTTAGAATTCTGAGTTCTGCATTCAGATTCTGATTTCTGAGTGCTACATTCTAAAGTCTGAATTGTAACATCTGAGTTCTGAGTACTACGTTCTAAGGGCTGAGTTCTGAATTAGAAATTCTGAGTTCTGCGTTCTGAGTTCTGAACACTAAGCTGTGAATTCTGAATTCAGAATTCGAGTTTGGGAATTCTGAGTTCTGTATTCTGATATCTGCATTCTGAGATTTGAGTTTGAAGCTGTACATTCTGAGTGCTCAATTTCGAATACTGAATTTGGAGTTCTAATTTCTGAGTTCTGAATTAAGAGTTCTGAGTTCTGAATTCTGACTTGTGATTTCTGAGTTCTGAATTCCGCATTGATTACTGAGTTCCGATTTCTGAGTCCTGAATTCTGAATTGTGATCACAGAGTTCTGAGTTCTGTCTTCTGAATCCTAAGTTCGAAATGATGAGCTTTGAGTTCTGAATTCTGCATTGAATACTGAGTTCTGAGTTCTGACTTCAGAATTCTGAGCACTGAGATCTGTATTATGAGCTCTGAAAGCTGAGTTCTGAGTTCTAAATTATAAGTTCTGAATTCAGACTTCTGATTGCTGAGTTTTGAAACCTGCCTTCTGAGTTCCAAAGTCTGAGTTCTGAGTTCTAACTTCTGAATTCTGAGTCCGGATCTCTGAATTCTGCGTTTTGATGTCTGAGGTCTGAATTGAGGGTTGCGAAATCTGATTCTGAATACGGATTCTTCGTTCTGCATTCTGCATGCTGAATTCTGAGTTCTGAGTTTCTAGTTCTCAACACTGAGTTCTGATTTTTGAGTTTTGAGTTCCGGGTTGGGAATTGTGGTTCTGAATACTGAGCTCTAATTTCTGAACTCTGCGTTCTGAATTTAGAATTCTGAGTTCTGCATTCAGATTCTGATTTCTGAGTGCTACATTCTAAATTCTGAATTGTAACATCTGAGTTCTGAGTACTACGTTCTAAGGGCTGAGTTCTGAATTGGAAATTCTGAGTTCTGCGTTCTGAGTTCTGAACACTAAGCTGTGAATTCTGAATTCAGAATTCGAGTTTGGGAATTCTGAGTTCTGTATTCTGATATCTGCATTCTGAGATTTGAGTTTGAAGCTGTACATTCTGAGTGCTCAATTTCGAATACTGAATTTGGAGTTCTAATTTCTGAGTTCTGAATTAAGAGTTCTGAGTTCTGAATTCTGACTTGTGATTTCTGAGTTCTGAATTCCGCATTGATTACTGAGTTCCGATTTCTGAGTCCTGAATTCTGAATTGTGATCACAGAGTTCTGAGTTCTGTCTTCTGAATCCTAAGTTCGAAATGATGAGCTTTGAGTTCTGAATTCCGCATTGAATACTGAGTTCTGAGTTCTGACTTCAGAATTCTGAGCACTGAGATCTGTATTATGAGCTCTGAAAGCTGAGTTCTGAGTTCTAAATTATAAGTTCTGAATTCAGACTTCTGATTGCTGAGTTTTGAAACCTGCCTTCTGAGTTCCAAAATCTGAGTTCTGAGTTCTAACTTCTGAATTCTGAGTCCGGATCTCTGAATTCTGCGTTTTGATGTCTGAGGTCTGAATTGAGGGTTGCGAAATCTGATTCTGAATACGGATTCTTTGTTCTGCATTCTGCATGCTGAATTCTGAGTTCTGAGTTTCTAGTTCTCAACACTGAGTTCTGATTTTTGAGTTTTGAGTTCCGGGTTGGGAATTGTGGTTCTGAATACTGAGCTCTAATTTCTGAACTCTGCGTTCTGAATTTAGAATTCTGAGTTCTGCATTCAGATTCTGATTTCTGAGTGCTACATTCTAAAGTCTGAATTGTAACATCTGAGTTCTGAGTACTACGTTCTAAGGGCTGAGTTCTGAATTGGAAATTCTGAGTTCTGCGTTCTGAGTTCTGAACACTAAGCTGTGAATTCTGAATTCAGAATTCGAGTTTGGGAATTCTGAGTTCTGTATTCTGATATCTGCATTCTGAGATTTGAGTTTGAAGCTGTACATTCTGAGTGCTCAATTTCGAATACTGAATTTGGAGTTCTAATTTCTGAGTTCTGAATTAAGAGTTCTGAGTTCTGAATTCTGACTTGTGATTTCTGAGTTCTGAATTCCGCATTGATTACTGAGTTCCGATTTCTGAGTCCTGAATTCTGAATTGTGATCACAGAGTTCTGAGTTCTGTCTTCTGAATCCTAAGTTCGAAATGATGAGCTTTGAGTTCTGAATTCTGCATTGAATACTGAGTTCTGAGTTCTGACTTCAGAATTCTGAGCACTGAGATCTGTATTATGAGCTCTGAAAGCTGAGTTCTGAGTTCTAAATTATAAGTTCTGAATTCAGACTTCTGATTGCTGAGTTTTGAAACCTGCCTTCTGAGTTCCAAAGTCTGAGTTCTGAGTTCTAACTTCTGAATTCTGAGTCCGGATCTCTGAATTCTGCGTTTTGATGTCTGAGGTCTGAATTGAGGGTTGCGAAATCTGATTCTGAATACGGATTCTTCGTTCTGCATTCTGCATGCTGAATTCTGAGTTCTGAGTTTCTAGTTCTCAACACTGAGTTCTGATTTTTGAGTTTTGAGTTCCGGGTTGGGAATTGTGGTTCTGAATACTGAGCTCTAATTTCTGAACTCTGCGTTCTGAATTTAGAATTCTGAGTTCTGCATTCAGATTCTGATTTCTGAGTGCTACATTCTAAAGTCTGAATTGTAACATCTGAGTTCTGAGTACTACGTTCTAAGGGCTGAGTTCTGAATTGGAAATTCTGAGTTCTGCGTTCTGAGTTCTGAACACTAAGCTGTGAATTCTGAATTCAGAATTCGAGTTTGGGAATTCTGAGTTCTGTATTCTGATATCTGCATTCTGAGATTTGAGTTTGAAGCTGTACATTCTGAGTGCTCAATTTCGAATACTGAATTTGGAGTTCTAATTTCTGAGTTCTGAATTAAGAGTTCTGAGTTCTGAATTCTGACTTGTGATTTCTGAGTTCTGAATTCCGCATTGATTACTGAGTTCCGATTTCTGAGTCCTGAATTCTGAATTGTGATCACAGAGTTCTGAGTTCTGTCTTCTGAATCCTAAGTTCGAAATGATGAGCTTTGAGTTCTGAATTCTGCATTGAATACTGAGTTCTGAGTTCTGACTTCAGAATTCTGAGCACTGAGATCTGTATTATGAGCTCTGAAAGCTGAGTTCTGAGTTCTAAATTATAAGTTCTGAATTCAGACTTCTGATTGCTGAGTTTTGAAACCTGCCTTCTGAGTTCCAAAGTCTGAGTTCTGAGTTCTAACTTCTGAATTCTGAGTCCGGATCTCTGAATTCTGCGTTTTGATGTCTGAGGTCTGAATTGAGGGTTGCGAAATCTGATTCTGAATACGGATTCTTCGTTCTGCATTCTGCATGCTGAATTCTGAGTTCTGAGTTTCTAGTTCTCAACACTGAGTTCTGATTTTTGAGTTTTGAGTTCCGGGTTGGGAATTGTGGTTCTGAATACTGAGCTCTAATTTCTGAACTCTGCGTTCTGAATTTAGAATTCTGAGTTCTGCATTCAGATTCTGATTTCTGAGTGCTACATTCTAAAGTCTGAATTGTAACATCTGAGTTCTGAGTACTACGTTCTAAGGGCTGAGTTCTGAATTGGAAATTCTGAGTTCTGCGTTCTGAGTTCTGAACACTAAGCTGTGAATTCTGAATTCAGAATTCGAGTTTGGGAATTCTGAGTTCTGTATTCTGATATCTGCATTCTGAGATTTGAGTTTGAAGCTGTACATTCTGAGTGCTCAATTTCGAATACTGAATTTGGAGTTCTAATTTCTGAGTTCTGAATTAAGAGTTCTGAGTTCTGAATTCTGACTTGTGATTTCTGAGTTCTGAATTCCGCATTGATTACTGAGTTCCGATTTCTGAGTCCTGAATTCTGAATTGTGATCACAGAGTTCTGAGTTCTGTCTTCTGAATCCTAAGTTCGAAATGATGAGCTTTGAGTTCTGAATTCTGCATTGAATACTGAGTTCTGAGTTCTGACTTCAGAATTCTGAGCACTGAGATCTGTATTATGAGCTCTGAAAGCTGAGTTCTGAGTTCTAAATTATAAGTTCTGAATTCAGACTTCTGATTGCTGAGTTTTGAAACCTGCCTTCTGAGTTCCAAAGTCTGAGTTCTGAGTTCTAACTTCTGAATTCTGAGTCCGGATCTCTGAATTCTGCGTTTTGATGTCTGAGGTCTGAATTGAGGGTTGCGAAATCTGATTCTGAATACGGATTCTTCGTTCTGCATTCTGCATTCTGAGTTCTGAGTTTCTAGTTCTCAACACTGAGTTCTGATTTTTGAGTTTTGAGTTCCGGGTTGGGAATTGTGGTTCTGAATACTGAGCTCTAATTTCTGAACTCTGCGTTCTGAATTTAGAATTCTGAGTTCTGCATTCAGATTCTGATTTCTGAGTGCTACATTCTAAAGTCTGAATTGTAACATCTGAGTTCTGAGTACTACGTTCTAAGGGCTGAGTTCTGAATTGGAAATTCTGAGTTCTGCGTTCTGAGTTCTGAACACTAAGCTGTGAATTCTGAATTCAGAATTCGAGTTTGGGAATTCTGAGTTCTGTATTCTGATATCTGCATTCTGAGATTTGAGTTTGAAGCTGTACATTCTGAGTGCTCAATTTCGAATACTGAATTTGGAGTTCTAATTTCTGAGTTCTGAATTAAGAGTTCTGAGTTCTGAATTCTGACTTGTGATTTCTGAGTTCTGAATTCCGCATTGATTACTGAGTTCCGATTTCTGAGTCCTGAATTCTGAATTGTGGTCACAGAGTTCTGAGTTCTGTCTTCTGAATCCTAAGTTCGAAATGATGAGCTTTGAGTTCTGAATTCTGCATTGAATACTGAGTTCTGAGTTCTGACTTCAGAATTCTGAGCACTGAGATCTGTATTATGAGCTCTGAAAGCTGAGTTCTGAGTTCTAAATTATAAGTTCTGAATTCAGACTTCTGATTGCTGAGTTTTGAAACCTGCCTTCTGAGTTCCAAAGTCTGAGTTCTGAGTTCTAACTTCTGAATTCTGAG
The DNA here is from genome assembly GCF_030435755.1 of Ochotona princeps. NCBI lineage: Eukaryota > Metazoa > Chordata > Mammalia > Lagomorpha > Ochotonidae > Ochotona > Ochotona princeps. The sequence goes on along the minus strand of NC_080866.1, from coordinate 1,004,115 downwards.
TCCGGATCTCTGAATTCTGCGTTTTGATGTCTGAGGTCTGAATTGAGGGTTGCGAAATCTGATTCTGAATACGGATTCTTCGTTCTGCATTCTGCATGCTGAATTCTGAGTTCTGAGTTTCTAGTTCTCAACACTGAGTTCTGATTTTTGAGTTTTGAGTTCCGGGTTGGGAATTGTGGTTCTGAATACTGAGCTCTAATTTCTGAACTCTGTGTTCTGAATTTAGAATTCTGAGTTCTGCATTCAGATTCTGATTTCTGAGTGCTACATTCTAAAGTCTGAATTGTAACATCTGAGTTCTGAGTACTACGTTCTAAGGGCTGAGTTCTGAATTGGAAATTCTGAGTTCTGCGTTCTGAGTTCTGAACACTAAGCTGTGAATTCTGAATTCAGAATTCGAGTTTGGGAATTCTGAGTTCTGTATTCTGATATCTGCATTCTGAGATTTGAGTTTGAAGCTGTACATTCTGAGTGCTCAATTTCGAATACTGAATTTGGAGTTCTAATTTCTGAGTTCTGAATTAAGAGTTCTGAGTTCTGAATTCTGACTTGTGATTTCTGAGTTCTGAATTCCGCATTGATTACTGAGTTCCGATTTCTGAGTCCTGAATTCTGAATTGTGATCACAGAGTTCTGAGTTCTGTCTTCTGAATCCTAAGTTCGAAATGATGAGCTTTGAGTTCTGAATTCTGCATTGAATACTGAGTTCTGAGTTCTGACTTCAGAATTCTGAGCACTGAGATCTGTATTATGAGCTCTGAAAGCTGAGTTCTGAGTTCTAAATTATAAGTTCTGAATTCAGACTTCTGATTGCTGAGTTTTGAAACCTGCCTTCTGAGTTCCAAAGTCTGAGTTCTGAGTTCTAACTTCTGAATTCTGAGTCCGGATCTCTGAATTCTGCGTTTTGATGTCTGAGGTCTGAATTGAGGGTTGCGAAATCTGATTCTGAATACGGATTCTTCGTTCTGCATTCTGCATTCTGAGTTCTGAGTTTCTAGTTCTCAACACTGAGTTCTGATTTTTGAGTTTTGAGTTCCGGGTTGGGAATTGTGGTTCTGAATACTGAGCTCTAATTTCTGAACTCTGCGTTCTGAATTTAGAATTCTGAGTTCTGCATTCAGATTCTGATTTCTGAGTGCTACATTCTAAAGTCTGAATTGTAACATCTGAGTTCTGAGTACTACGTTCTAAGGGCTGAGTTCTGAATTGGAAATTCTGAGTTCTGCGTTCTGAGTTCTGAACACTAAGCTGTGAATTCTGAATTCAGAATTCGAGTTTGGGAATTCTGAGTTCTGTATTCTGATATCTGCATTCTGAGATTTGAGTTTGAAGCTGTACATTCTGAGTGCTCAATTTCGAATACTGAATTTGGAGTTCTAATTTCTGAGTTCTGAATTAAGAGTTCTGAGTTCTGAATTCTGACTTGTGATTTCTGAGTTCTGAATTCCGCATTGATTACTGAGTTCCGATTTCTGAGTCCTGAATTCTGAATTGTGATCACAGAGTTCTGAGTTCTGTCTTCTGAATCCTAAGTTCGAAATGATGAGCTTTGAGTTCTGAATTCTGCATTGAATACTGAGTTCTGAGTTCTGACTTCAGAATTCTGAGCACTGAGATCTGTATTATGAGCTCTGAAAGCTGAGTTCTGAGTTCTAAATTATAAGTTCTGAATTCAGACTTCTGATTGCTGAGTTTTGAAACCTGCCTTCTGAGTTCCAAAGTCTGAGTTCTGAGTTCTAACTTCTGAATTCTGAGTCCGGATCTCTGAATTCTGCGTTTTGATGTCTGAGGTCTGAATTGAGGGTTGCGAAATCTGATTCTGAATACGGATTCTTCGTTCTGCATTCTGCATGCTGAATTCTGAGTTCTGAGTTTCTAGTTCTCAACACTGAGTTCTGATTTTTGAGTTTTGAGTTCCGGGTTGGGAATTGTGGTTCTGAATACTGAGCTCTAATTTCTGAACTCTGTGTTCTGAATTTAGAATTCTGAGTTCTGCATTCAGATTCTGATTTCTGAGTGCTACATTCTAAAGTCTGAATTGTAACATCTGAGTTCTGAGTACTACGTTCTAAGGGCTGAGTTCTGAATTGGAAATTCTGAGTTCTGCGTTCTGAGTTCTGAACACTAAGCTGTGAATTCTGAATTCAGAATTCGAGTTTGGGAATTCTGAGTTCTGTATTCTGATATCTGCATTCTGAGATTTGAGTTTGAAGCTGTACATTCTGAGTGCTCAATTTCGAATACTGAATTTGGAGTTCTAATTTCTGAGTTCTGAATTAAGAGTTCTGAGTTCTGAATTCTGACTTGTGATTTCTGAGTTCTGAATTCCGCATTGATTACTGAGTTCCGATTTCTGAGTCCTGAATTCTGAATTGTGATCACAGAGTTCTGAGTTCTGTCTTCTGAATCCTAAGTTCGAAATGATGAGCTTTGAGTTCTGAATTCTGCATTGAATACTGAGTTCTGAGTTCTGACTTCAGAATTCTGAGCACTGAGATCTGTATTATGAGCTCTGAAAGCTGAGTTCTGAGTTCTAAATTATAAGTTCTGAATTCAGACTTCTGATTGCTGAGTTTTGAAACCTGCCTTCTGAGTTCCAAAGTCTGAGTTCTGAGTTCTAACTTCTGAATTCTGAGTCCGGATCTCTGAATTCTGCGTTTTGATGTCTGAGGTCTGAATTGAGGGTTGCGAAATCTGATTCTGAATACGGATTCTTCGTTCTGCATTCTGCATTCTGAGTTCTGAGTTTCTAGTTCTCAACACTGAGTTCTGATTTTTGAGTTTTGAGTTCCGGGTTGGGAATTGTGGTTCTGAATACTGAGCTCTAATTTCTGAACTCTGCGTTCTGAATTTAGAATTCTGAGTTCTGCATTCAGATTCTGATTTCTGAGTGCTACATTCTAAAGTCTGAATTGTAACATCTGAGTTCTGAGTACTACGTTCTAAGGGCTGAGTTCTGAATTGGAAATTCTGAGTTCTGCGTTCTGAGTTCTGAACACTAAGCTGTGAATTCTGAATTCAGAATTCGAGTTTGGGAATTCTGAGTTCTGTATTCTGATATCTGCATTCTGAGATTTGAGTTTGAAGCTGTACATTCTGAGTGCTCAATTTCGAATACTGAATTTGGAGTTCTAATTTCTGAGTTCTGAATTAAGAGTTCTGAGTTCTGAATTCTGACTTGTGATTTCTGAGTTCTGAATTCCGCATTGATTACTGAGTTCCGATTTCTGAGTCCTGAATTCTGAATTGTGATCACAGAGTTCTGAGTTCTGTCTTCTGAATCCTAAGTTCGAAATGATGAGCTTTGAGTTCTGAATTCTGCATTGAATACTGAGTTCTGAGTTCTGACTTCAGAATTCTGAGCACTGAGATCTGTATTATGAGCTCTGAAAGCTGAGTTCTGAGTTCTAAATTATAAGTTCTGAATTCAGACTTCTGATTGCTGAGTTTTGAAACCTGCCTTCTGAGTTCCAAAGTCTGAGTTCTGAGTTCTAACTTCTGAATTCTGAGTCCGGATCTCTGAATTCTGCGTTTTGATGTCTGAGGTCTGAATTGAGGGTTGCGAAATCTGATTCTGAATACGGATTCTTCGTTCTGCATTCTGCATGCTGAATTCTGAGTTCTGAGTTTCTAGTTCTCAACACTGAGTTCTGATTTTTGAGTTTTGAGTTCCGGGTTGGGAATTGTGGTTCTGAATACTGAGCTCTAATTTCTGAACTCTGTGTTCTGAATTTAGAATTCTGAGTTCTGCATTCAGATTCTGATTTCTGAGTGCTACATTCTAAAGTCTGAATTGTAACATCTGAGTTCTGAGTACTACGTTCTAAGGGCTGAGTTCTGAATTGGAAATTCTGAGTTCTGCGTTCTGAGTTCTGAACACTAAGCTGTGAATTCTGAATTCAGAATTCGAGTTTGGGAATTCTGAGTTCTGTATTCTGATATCTGCATTCTGAGATTTGAGTTTGAAGCTGTACATTCTGAGTGCTCAATTTCGAATACTGAATTTGGAGTTCTAATTTCTGAGTTCTGAATTAAGAGTTCTGAGTTCTGAATTCTGACTTGTGATTTCTGAGTTCTGAATTCCGCATTGATTACTGAGTTCCGATTTCTGAGTCCTGAATTCTGAATTGTGATCACAGAGTTCTGAGTTCTGTCTTCTGAATCCTAAGTTCGAAATGATGAGCTTTGAGTTCTGAATTCTGCATTGAATACTGAGTTCTGAGTTCTGACTTCAGAATTCTGAGCACTGAGATCTGTATTATGAGCTCTGAAAGCTGAGTTCTGAGTTCTAAATTATAAGTTCTGAATTCAGACTTCTGATTGCTGAGTTTTGAAACCTGCCTTCTGAGTTCCAAAGTCTGAGTTCTGAGTTCTAACTTCTGAATTCTGAGTCCGGATCTCTGAATTCTGCGTTTTGATGTCTGAGGTCTGAATTGAGGGTTGCGAAATCTGATTCTGAATACGGATTCTTCGTTCTGCATGCTGAATTCTGAGTTCTGAGTTTCTAGTTCTCAACACTGAGTTCTGATTTTTGAGTTTTGAGTTCCGGGTTGGGAATTGTGGTTCTGAATACTGAGCTCTAATTTCTGAACTCTGCGTTCTGAATTTAGAATTCTGAGTTCTGCATTCAGATTCTGATTTCTGAGTGCTACATTCTAAAGTCTGAATTGTAACATCTGAGTTCTGAGTACTACGTTCTAAGGGCTGAGTTCTGAATTGGAAATTCTGAGTTCTGCGTTCTGAGTTCTGAACACTAAGCTGTGAATTCTGAATTCAGAATTCGAGTTTGGGAATTCTGAGTTCTGTATTCTGATATCTGCATTCTGAGATTTGAGTTTGAAGCTGTACATTCTGAGTGCTCAATTTCGAATACTGAATTTGGAGTTCTAATTTCTGAGTTCTGAATTAAGAGTTCTGAGTTCTGAATTCTGACTTGTGATTTCTGAGTTCTGAATTCCGCATTGATTACTGAGTTCCGATTTCTGAGTCCTGAATTCTGAATTGTGATCACAGAGTTCTGAGTTCTGTCTTCTGAATCCTAAGTTCGAAATGATGAGCTTTGAGTTCTGAATTCTGCATTGAATACTGAGTTCTGAGTTCTGACTTCAGAATTCTGAGCACTGAGATCTGTATTATGAGCTCTGAAAGCTGAGTTCTGAGTTCTAAATTATAAGTTCTGAATTCAGACTTCTGATTGCTGAGTTTTGAAACCTGCCTTCTGAGTTCCAAAGTCTGAGTTCTGAGTTCTAACTTCTGAATTCTGAGTCCGGATCTCTGAATTCTGCGTTTTGATGTCTGAGGTCTGAATTGAGGGTTGCGAAATCTGATTCTGAATACGGATTCTTCGTTCTGCATTCTGCATGCTGAATTCTGAGTTCTGAGTTTCTAGTTCTCAACACTGAGTTCTGATTTTTGAGTTTTGAGTTCCGGGTTGGGAATTGTGGTTCTGAATACTGAGCTCTAATTTCTGAACTCTGTGTTCTGAATTTAGAATTCTGAGTTCTGCATTCAGATTCTGATTTCTGAGTGCTACATTCTAAAGTCTGAATTGTAACATCTGAGTTCTGAGTACTACGTTCTAAGGGCTGAGTTCTGAATTGGAAATTCTGAGTTCTGCGTTCTGAGTTCTGAACACTAAGCTGTGAATTCTGAATTCAGAATTCGAGTTTGGGAATTCTGAGTTCTGTATTCTGATATCTGCATTCTGAGATTTGAGTTTGAAGCTGTACATTCTGAGTGCTCAATTTCGAATACTGAATTTGGAGTTCTAATTTCTGAGTTCTGAATTAAGAGTTCTGAGTTCTGAATTCTGACTTGTGATTTCTGAGTTCTGAATTCCGCATTGATTACTGAGTTCCGATTTCTGAGTCCTGAATTCTGAATTGTGATCACAGAGTTCTGAGTTCTGTCTTCTGAATCCTAAGTTCGAAATGATGAGCTTTGAGTTCTGAATTCTGCATTGAATACTGAGTTCTGAGTTCTGACTTCAGAATTCTGAGCACTGAGATCTGTATTATGAGCTCTGAAAGCTGAGTTCTGAGTTCTAAATTATAAGTTCTGAATTCAGACTTCTGATTGCTGAGTTTTGAAACCTGCCTTCTGAGTTCCAAAGTCTGAGTTCTGAGTTCTAACTTCTGAATTCTGAGTCCGGATCTCTGAATTCTGCGTTTTGATGTCTGAGGTCTGAATTGAGGGTTGCGAAATCTGATTCTGAATACGGATTCTTCGTTCTGCATGCTGAATTCTGAGTTCTGAGTTTCTAGTTCTCAACACTGAGTTCTGATTTTTGAGTTTTGAGTTCCGGGTTGGGAATTGTGGTTCTGAATACTGAGCTCTAATTTCTGAACTCTGCGTTCTGAATTTAGAATTCTGAGTTCTGCATTCAGATTCTGATTTCTGAGTGCTACATTCTAAAGTCTGAATTGTAACATCTGAGTTCTGAGTACTACGTTCTAAGGGCTGAGTTCTGAATTGGAAATTCTGAGTTCTGCGTTCTGAGTTCTGAACACTAAGCTGTGAATTCTGAATTCAGAATTCGAGTTTGGGAATTCTGAGTTCTGTATTCTGATATCTGCATTCTGAGATTTGAGTTTGAAGCTGTACATTCTGAGTGCTCAATTTCGAATACTGAATTTGGAGTTCTAATTTCTGAGTTCTGAATTAAGAGTTCTGAGTTCTGAATTCTGACTTGTGATTTCTGAGTTCTGAATTCCGCATTGATTACTGAGTTCCGATTTCTGAGTCCTGAATTCTGAATTGTGATCACAGAGTTCTGAGTTCTGTCTTCTGAATCCTAAGTTCGAAATGATGAGCTTTGAGTTCTGAATTCTGCATTGAATACTGAGTTCTGAGTTCTGACTTCAGAATTCTGAGCACTGAGATCTGTATTATGAGCTCTGAAAGCTGAGTTCTGAGTTCTAAATTATAAGTTCTGAATTCAGACTTCTGATTGCTGAGTTTTGAAACCTGCCTTCTGAGTTCCAAAATCTGAGTTCTGAGTTCTAACTTCTGAATTCTGAGTCCGGATCTCTGAATTCTGCGTTTTGATGTCTGAGGTCTGAATTGAGGGTTGCGAAATCTGATTCTGAATACGGATTCTTCGTTCTGCATTCTGCATGCTGAATTCTGCGTTCTGAGTTTCTAGTTCTCAACACTGAGTTCTGATTTTTGAGTTTTGAGTTCCGGGTTGGGAATTGTGGTTCTGAATACTGAGCTCTAATTTCTGAACTCTGCGTTCTGAATTTAGAATTCTGAGTTCTGCATTCAGATTCTGATTTCTGAGTGCTACATTCTAAAGTCTGAATTGTAACATCTGAGTTCTGAGTACTACGTTCTAAGGGCTGAGTTCTGAATTGGAAATTCTGAGTTCTGCGTTCTGAGTTCTGAACACTAAGCTGTGAATTCTGAATTCAGAATTCGAGTTTGGGAATTCTGAGTTCTGTATTCTGATATCTGCATTCTGAGATTTGAGTTTGAAGCTGTACATTCTGAGTGCTCAATTTCGAATACTGAATTTGGAGTTCTAATTTCTGAGTTCTGAATTAAGAGTTCTGAGTTCTGAATTCTGACTTGTGATTTCTGAGTTCTGAATTCCGCATTGATTACTGAGTTCCGATTTCTGAGTCCTGAATTCTGAATTGTGATCACAGAGTTCTGAGTTCTGTCTTCTGAATCCTAAGTTCGAAATGATGAGCTTTGAGTTCTGAATTCTGCATTGAATACTGAGTTCTGAGTTCTGACTTCAGAATTCTGAGCACTGAGATCTGTATTATGAGCTCTGAAAGCTGAGTTCTGAGTTCTAAATTATAAGTTCTGAATTCAGACTTCTGATTGCTGAGTTTTGAAACCTGCCTTCTGAGTTCCAAAGTCTGAGTTCTGAGTTCTAACTTCTGAATTCTGAGTCCGGATCTCTGAATTCTGCGTTTTGATGTCTGAGGTCTGAATTGAGGGTTGCGAAATCTGATTCTGAATACGGATTCTTCGTTCTGCATTCTGCATGCTGAATTCTGAGTTCTGAGTTTCTAGTTCTCAACACTGAGTTCTGATTTTTGAGTTTTGAGTTCCGGGTTGGGAATTGTGGTTCTGAATACTGAGCTCTAATTTCTGAACTCTGCGTTCTGAATTTAGAATTCTGAGTTCTGCATTCAGATTCTGATTTCTGAGTGCTACATTCTAAAGTCTGAATTGTAACATCTGAGTTCTGAGTACTACGTTCTAAGGGCTGAGTTCTGAATTGGAAATTCTGAGTTCTGCGTTCTGAGTTCTGAACACTAAGCTGTGAATTCTGAATTCAGAATTCGAGTTTGGGAATTCTGAGTTCTGTATTCTGATATCTGCATTCTGAGATTTGAGTTTGAAGCTGTACATTCTGAGTGCTCAATTTCGAATACTGAATTTGGAGTTCTAATTTCTGAGTTCTGAATTAAGAGTTCTGAGTTCTCAATTCTGACTTGTGATTTCTGAGTTCTGAATTCCGCATTGATTACTGAGTTCCGATTTCTGAGTCCTGAATTCTGAATTGTGATCACAGAGTTCTGAGTTCTGTCTTCTGAATCCTAAGTTCGAAATGATGAGCTTTGAGTTCTGAATTCTGCATTGAATACTGAGTTCTGAGTTCTGACTTCAGAATTCTGAGCACTGAGATCTGTATTATGAGCTCTGAAAGCTGAGTTCTGAGTTCTAAATTATAAGTTCTGAATTCAGACTTCTGATTGCTGAGTTTTGAAACCTGCCTTCTGAGTTCCAAAGTCTGAGTTCTGAGTTCTAACTTCTGAATTCTGAGTCCGGATCTCTGAATTCTGCGTTTTGATGTCTGAGGTCTGAATTGAGGGTTGCGAAATCTGATTCTGAATACGGATTCTTCGTTCTGCATTCTGCATGCTGAATTCTGAGTTCTGAGTTTCTAGTTCTCAACACTGAGTTCTGATTTTTGAGTTTTGAGTTCCGGGTTGGGAATTGTGGTTCTGAATACTGAGCTCTAATTTCTGAACTCTGCGTTCTGAATTTAGAATTCTGAGTTCTGCATTCAGATTCTGATTTCTGAGTGCTACATTCTAAAGTCTGAATTGTAACATCTGAGTTCTGAGTACTACGTTCTAAGGGCTGAGTTCTGAATTGGAAATTCTGAGTTCTGCGTTCTGAGTTCTGAACACTAAGCTGTGAATTCTGAATTCAGAATTCGAGTTTGGGAATTCTGAGTTCTGTATTCTGATATCTGCATTCTGAGATTTGAGTTTGAAGCTGTACATTCTGAGTGCTCAATTTCGAATACTGAATTTGGAGTTCTAATTTCTGAGTTCTGAATTAAGAGTTCTGAGTTCTGAATTCTGACTTGTGATTTCTGAGTTCTGAATTCCGCATTGATTACTGAGTTCCGATTTCTGAGTCCTGAATTCTGAATTGTGATCACAGAGTTCTGAGTTCTGTCTTCTGAATCCTAAGTTCGAAATGATGAGCTTTGAGTTCTGAATTCTGCATTGAATACTGAGTTCTGAGTTCTGACTTCAGAATTCTGAGCACTGAGATCTGTATTATGAGCTCTGAAAGCTGAGTTCTGAGTTCTAAATTATAAGTTCTGAATTCAGACTTCTGATTGCTGAGTTTTGAAACCTGCCTTCTGAGTTCCAAAGTCTGAGTTCTGAGTTCTAACTTCTGAATTCTGAGTCCGGATCTCTGAATTCTGCGTTTTGATGTCTGAGGTCTGAATTGAGGGTTGCGAAATCTGATTCTGAATACGGATTCTTCGTTCTGCATTCTGCATGCTGAATTCTGAGTTCTGAGTTTCTAGTTCTCAACACTGAGTTCTGATTTTTGAGTTTTGAGTTCCGGGTTGGGAATTGTGGTTCTGAATACTGAGCTCTAATTTCTGAACTCTGCGTTCTGAATTTAGAATTCTGAGTTCTGCATTCAGATTCTGATTTCTGAGTGCTACATTCTAAAGTCTGAATTGTAACATCTGAGTTCTGAGTACTACGTTCTAAGGGCTGAGTTCTGAATTGGAAATTCTGAGTTCTGCGTTCTGAGTTCTGAACACTAAGCTGTGAATTCTGAATTCAGAATTCGAGTTTGGGAATTCTGAGTTCTGTATTCTGATATCTGCATTCTGAGATTTGAGTTTGAAGCTGTACATTCTGAGTGCTCAATTTCGAATACTGAATTTGGAGTTCTAATTTCTGAGTTCTGAATTAAGAGTTCTGAGTTCTGAATTCTGACTTGTGATTTCTGAGTTCTGAATTCCGCATTGATTACTGAGTTCCGATTTCTGAGTCCTGAATTCTGAATTGTGATCACAGAGTTCTGAGTTCTGTCTTCTGAATCCTAAGTTCGAAATGATGAGCTTTGAGTTCTGAATTCTGCATTGAATACTGAGTTCTGAGTTCTGACTTCAGAATTCTGAGCACTGAGATCTGTATTATGAGCTCTGAAAGCTGAGTTCTGAGTTCTAAATTATAAGTTCTGAATTCAGACTTCTGATTGCTGAGTTTTGAAACCTGCCTTCTGAGTTCCAAAGTCTGAGTTCTGAGTTCTAACTTCTGAATTCTGAGTCCGGATCTCTGAATTCTGCGTTTTGATGTCTGAGGTCTGAATTGAGGGTTGCGAAATCTGATTCTGAATACGGATTCTTCGTTCTGCATTCTGCATTCTGAGTTCTGAGTTTCTAGTTCTCAACACTGAGTTCTGATTTTTGAGTTTTGAGTTCCGGGTTGGGAATTGTGGTTCTGAATACTGAGCTCTAATTTCTGAACTCTGCGTTCTGAATTTAGAATTCTGAGTTCTGCATTCAGATTCTGATTTCTGAGTGCTACATTCTAAATTCTGAATTGTAACATCTGAGTTCTGAGTACTACGTTCTAAGGGCTGAGTTCTGAATTGGAAATTCTGAGTTCTGCGTTCTGAGTTCTGAACACTAAGCTGTGAATTCTGAATTCAGAATTCGAGTTTGGGAATTCTGAGTTCTGTATTCTGATATCTGCATTCTGAGATTTGAGTTTGAAGCTGTACATTCTGAGTGCTCAATTTCGAATACTGAATTTGGAGTTCTAATTTCTGAGTTCTGAATTAAGAGTTCTGAGTTCTGAATTCTGACTTGTGATTTCTGAGTTCTGAATTCCGCATTGATTACTGAGTTCCGATTTCTGAGTCCTGAATTCTGAATTGTGATCACAGAGTTCTGAGTTCTGTCTTCTGAATCCTAAGTTCGAAATGATGAGCTTTGAGTTCTGAATTCTGCATTGAATACTGAGTTCTGAGTTCTGACTTCAGAATTCTGAGCACTGAGATCTGTATTATGAGCTCTGAAAGCTGAGTTCTGAGTTCTAAATTATAAGTTCTGAATTCAGACTTCTGATTGCTGAGTTTTGAAACCTGCCTTCTGAGTTCCAAAGTCTGAGTTCTGAGTTCTAACTTCTGAATTCTGAGTCCGGATCTCTGAATTCTGCGTTTTGATGTCTGAGGTCTGAATTGAGGGTTGCGAAATCTGATTCTGAATACGGATTCTTCGTTCTGCATTCTGCATGCTGAATTCTGAGTTCTGAGTTTCTAGTTCTCAACACTGAGTTCTGATTTTTGAGTTTTGAGTTCCGGGTTGGGAATTGTGGTTCTGAATACTGAGCTCTAATTTCTGAACTCTGTGTTCTGAATTTAGAATTCTGAGTTCTGCATTCAGATTCTGATTTCTGAGTGCTACATTCTAAAGTCTGAATTGTAACATCTGAGTTCTGAGTACTACGTTCTAAGGGCTGAGTTCTGAATTGGAAATTCTGAGTTCTGCGTTCTGAGTTCTGAACACTAAGCTGTGAATTCTGAATTCAGAATTCGAGTTTGGGAATTCTGAGTTCTGTATTCTGATATCTGCATTCTGAGATTTGAGTTTGAAGCTGTACATTCTGAGTGCTCAATTTCGAATACTGAATTTGGAGTTCTAATTTCTGAGTTCTGAATTAAGAGTTCTGAGTTCTGAATTCTGACTTGTGATTTCTGAGTTCTGAATTCCGCATTGATTACTGAGTTCCGATTTCTGAGTCCTGAATTCTGAATTGTGATCACAGAGTTCTGAGTTCTGTCTTCTGAATCCTAAGTTCGAAATGATGAGATTTGAGTTCTGAATTCTGCATTGAATACTGAGTTCTGAGTTCTGACTTCAGAATTCTGAGCACTGAGATCTGTATTATGAGCTCTGAAAGCTGAGTTCTGAGTTCTAAATTATAAGTTCTGAATTCAGACTTCTGATTGCTGAGTTTTGAAACCTGCCTTCTGAGTTCCAAAGTCTGAGTTCTGAGTTCTAACTTCTGAATTCTGAGTCCGGATCTCTGAATTCTGCGTTTTGATGTCTGAGGTCTGAATTGAGGGTTGCGAAATCTGATTCTGAATACGGATTCTTCGTTCTGCATTCTGCATTCTGAGTTCTGAGTTTCTAGTTCTCAACACTGAGTTCTGATTTTTGAGTTTTGAGTTCCGGGTTGGGAATTGTGGTTCTGAATACTGAGCTCTAATTTCTGAACTCTGCGTTCTGAATTTAGAATTCTGAGTTCTGCATTCAGATTCTGATTTCTGAGTGCTACATTCTAAAGTCTGAATTGTAACATCTGAGTTCTGAGTACTACGTTCTAAGGGCTGAGTTCTGAATTGGAAATTCTGAGTTCTGCGTTCTGAGTTCTGAACACTAAGCTGTGAATTCTGAATTCAGAATTCGAGTTTGGGAATTCTGAGTTCTGTATTCTGATATCTGCATTCTGAGATTTGAGTTTGAAGCTGTACATTCTGAGTGCTCAATTTCGAATACTGAATTTGGAGTTCTAATTTCTGAGTTCTGAATTAAGAGTTCTGAGTTCTGAATTCTGACTTGTGATTTCTGAGTTCTGAATTCCGCATTGATTACTGAGTTCCGATTTCTGAGTCCTGAATTCTGAATTGTGATCACAGAGTTCTGAGTTCTGTCTTCTGAATCCTAAGTTCGAAATGATGAGCTTTGAGTTCTGAATTCTGCATTGAATACTGAGTTCTGAGTTCTGACTTCAGAATTCTGAGCACTGAGATCTGTATTATGAGCTCTGAAAGCTGAGTTCTGAGTTCTAAATTATAAGTTCTGAATTCAGACTTCTGATTGCTGAGTTTTGAAACCTGCCTTCTGAGTTCCAAAGTCTGAGTTCTGAGTTCTAACTTCTGAATTCTGAGTCCGGATCTCTGAATTCTGCGTTTTGATGTCTGAGGTCTGAATTGAGGGTTGCGAAATCTGATTCTGAATACGGATTCTTCGTTCTGCATTCTGCATGCTGAATTCTGAGTTCTGAGTTTCTAGTTCTCAACACTGAGTTCTGATTTTTGAGTTTTGAGTTCCGGGTTGGGAATTGTGGTTCTGAATACTGAGCTCTAATTTCTGAACTCTGTGTTCTGAATTTAGAATTCTGAGTTCTGCATTCAGATTCTGATTTCTGAGTGCTACATTCTAAAGTCTGAATTGTAACATCTGAGTTCTGAGTACTACGTTCTAAGGGCTGAGTTCTGAATTGGAAATTCTGAGTTCTGCGTTCTGAGTTCTGAACACTAAGCTGTGAATTCTGAATTCAGAATTCGAGTTTGGGAATTCTGAGTTCTGTATTCTGATATCTGCATTCTGAGATTTGAGTTTGAAGCTGTACATTCTGAGTGCTCAATTTCGAATACTGAATTTGGAGTTCTAATTTCTGAGTTCTGAATTAAGAGTTCTGAGTTCTGAATTCTGACTTGTGATTTCTGAGTTCTGAATTCCGCATTGATTACTGAGTTCCGATTTCTGAGTCCTGAATTCTGAATTGTGATCACAGAGTTCTGAGTTCTGTCTTCTGAATCCTAAGTTCGAAATGATGAGCTTTGAGTTCTGAATTCTGCATTGAATACTGAGTTCTGAGTTCTGACTTCAGAATTCTGAGCACTGAGATCTGTATTATGAGCTCTGAAAGCTGAGTTCTGAGTTCTAAATTATAAGTTCTGAATTCAGACTTCTGATTGCTGAGTTTTGAAACCTGCCTTCTGAGTTCCAAAGTCTGAGTTCTGAGTTCTAACTTCTGAATTCTGAGTCCGGATCTCTGAATTCTGCGTTTTGATGTCTGAGGTCTGAATTGAGGGTTGCGAAATCTGATTCTGAATACGGATTCTTCGTTCTGCATTCTGCATTCTGAGTTCTGAGTTTCTAGTTCTCAACACTGAGTTCTGATTTTTGAGTTTTGAGTTCCGGGTTGGGAATTGTGGTTCTGAATACTGAGCTCTAATTTCTGAACTCTGCGTTCTGAATTTAGAATTCTGAGTTCTGCATTCAGATTCTGATTTCTGAGTGCTACATTCTAAAGTCTGAATTGTAACATCTGAGTTCTGAGTACTACGTTCTAAGGGCTGAGTTCTGAATTGGAAATTCTGAGTTCTGCGTTCTGAGTTCTGAACACTAAGCTGTGAATTCTGAATTCAGAATTCGAGTTTGGGAATTCTGAGTTCTGTATTCTGATATCTGCATTCTGAGATTTGAGTTTGAAGCTGTACATTCTGAGTGCTCAATTTCGAATACTGAATTTGGAGTTCTAATTTCTGAGTTCTGAATTAAGAGTTCTGAGTTCTGAATTCTGACTTGTGATTTCTGAGTTCTGAATTCCGCATTGATTACTGAGTTCCGATTTCTGAGTCCTGAATTCTGAATTGTGATCACAGAGTTCTGAGTTCTGTCTTCTGAATCCTAAGTTCGAAATGATGAGCTTTGAGTTCTGAATTCTGCATTGAATACTGAGTTCTGAGTTCTGACTTCAGAATTCTGAGCACTGAGATCTGTATTATGAGCTCTGAAAGCTGAGTTCTGAGTTCTAAATTATAAGTTCTGAATTCAGACTTCTGATTGCTGAGTTTTGAAACCTGCCTTCTGAGTTCCAAAGTCTGAGTTCTGAGTTCTAACTTCTGAATTCTGAGTCCGGATCTCTGAATTCTGCGTTTTGATGTCTGAGGTCTGAATTGAGGGTTGCGAAATCTGATTCTGAATACGGATTCTTCGTTCTGCATTCTGCATGCTGAATTCTGAGTTCTGAGTTTCTAGTTCTCAACACTGAGTTCTGATTTTTGAGTTTTGAGTTCCGGGTTGGGAATTGTGGTTCTGAATACTGAGCTCTAATTTCTGAACTCTGTGTTCTGAATTTAGAATTCTGAGTTCTGCATTCAGATTCTGATTTCTGAGTGCTACATTCTAAAGTCTGAATTGTAACATCTGAGTTCTGAGTACTACGTTCTAAGGGCTGAGTTCTGAATTGGAAATTCTGAGTTCTGCGTTCTGAGTTCTGAACACTAAGCTGTGAATTCTGAATTCAGAATTCGAGTTTGGGAATTCTGAGTTCTGTATTCTGATATCTGCATTCTGAGATTTGAGTTTGAAGCTGTACATTCTGAGTGCTCAATTTCGAATACTGAATTTGGAGTTCTAATTTCTGAGTTCTGAATTAAGAGTTCTGAGTTCTCAATTCTGACTTGTGATTTCTGAGTTCTGAATTCCGCATTGATTACTGAGTTCCGATTTCTGAGTCCTGAATTCTGAATTGTGATCACAGAGTTCTGAGTTCTGTCTTCTGAATCCTAAGTTCGAAATGATGAGCTTTGAGTTCTGAATTCTGCATTGAATACTGAGTTCTGAGTTCTGACTTCAGAATTCTGAGCACTGAGATCTGTATTATGAGCTCTGAAAGCTGAGTTCTGAGTTCTAAATTATAAGTTCTGAATTCAGACTTCTGATTGCTGAGTTTTGAAACCTGCCTTCTGAGTTCCAAAGTCTGAGTTCTGAGTTCTAACTTCTGAATTCTGAGTCCGGATCTCTGAATTCTGCGTTTTGATGTCTGAGGTCTGAATTGAGGGTTGCGAAATCTGATTCTGAATACGGATTCTTCGTTCTGCATGCTGAATTCTGAGTTCTGAGTTTCTAGTTCTCAACACTGAGTTCTGATTTTTGAGTTTTGAGTTCCGGGTTGGGAATTGTGGTTCTGAATACTGAGCTCTAATTTCTGAACTCTGCGTTCTGAATTTAGAATTCTGAGTTCTGCATTCAGATTCTGATTTCTGAGTGCTACATTCTAAAGTCTGAATTGTAACATCTGAGTTCTGAGTACTACGTTCTAAGGGCTGAGTTCTGAATTGGAAATTCTGAGTTCTGCGTTCTGAGTTCTGAACACTAAGCTGTGAATTCTGAATTCAGAATTCGAGTTTGGGAATTCTGAGTTCTGTATTCTGATATCTGCATTCTGAGATTTGAGTTTGAAGCTGTACATTCTGAGTGCTCAATTTCGAATACTGAATTTGGAGTTCTAATTTCTGAGTTCTGAATTAAGAGTTCTGAGTTCTCAATTCTGACTTGTGATTTCTGAGTTCTGAATTCCGCATTGATTACTGAGTTCCGATTTCTGAGTCCTGAATTCTGAATTGTGATCACAGAGTTCTGAGTTCTGTCTTCTGAATCCTAAGTTCGAAATGATGAGCTTTGAGTTCTGAATTCTGCATTGAATACTGAGTTCTGAGTTCTGACTTCAGAATTCTGAGCACTGAGATCTGTATTATGAGCTCTGAAAGCTGAGTTCTGAGTTCTAAATTATAAGTTCTGAATTCAGACTTCTGATTGCTGAGTTTTGAAACCTGCCTTCTGAGTTCCAAAATCTGAGTTCTGAGTTCTAACTTCTGAATTCTGAGTCCGGATCTCTGAATTCTGCGTTTTGATGTCTGAGGTCTGAATTGAGGGTTGCGAAATCTGATTCTGAATACGGATTCTTCGTTCTGCATTCTGCATGCTGAATTCTGAGTTCTGAGTTTCTAGTTCTCAACACTGAGTTCTGATTTTTGAGTTTTGAGTTCCGGGTTGGGAATTGTGGTTCTGAATACTGAGCTCTAATTTCTGAACTCTGCGTTCTGAATTTAGAATTCTGAGTTCTGCATTCAGATTCTGATTTCTGAGTGCTACATTCTAAAGTCTGAATTGTAACATCTGAGTTCTGAGTACTACGTTCTAAGGGCTGAGTTCTGAATTGGAAATTCTGAGTTCTGCGTTCTGAGTTCTGAACACTAAGCTGTGAATTCTGAATTCAGAATTCGAGTTTGGGAATTCTGAGTTCTGTATTCTGATATCTGCATTCTGAGATTTGAGTTTGAAGCTGTACATTCTGAGTGCTCAATTTCGAATACTGAATTTGGAGTTCTAATTTCTGAGTTCTGAATTAAGAGTTCTGAGTTCTCAATTCTGACTTGTGATTTCTGAGTTCTGAATTCCGCATTGATTACTGAGTTCCGATTTCTGAGTCCTGAATTCTGAATTGTGATCACAGAGTTCTGAGTTCTGTCTTCTGAATCCTAAGTTCGAAATGATGAGCTTTGAGTTCTGAATTCTGCATTGAATACTGAGTTCTGAGTTCTGACTTCAGAATTCTGAGCACTGAGATCTGTATTATGAGCTCTGAAAGCTGAGTTCTGAGTTCTAAATTATAAGTTCTGAATTCAGACTTCTGATTGCTGAGTTTTGAAACCTGCCTTCTGAGTTCCAAAGTCTGAGTTCTGAGTTCTAACTTCTGAATTCTGAGTCCGGATCTCTGAATTCTGCGTTTTGATGTCTGAGGTCTGAATTGAGGGTTGCGAAATCTGATTCTGAATACGGATTCTTCGTTCTGCATTCTGCATGCTGAATTCTGAGTTCTGAGTTTCTAGTTCTCAACACTGAGTTCTGATTTTTGAGTTTTGAGTTCCGGGTTGGGAATTGTGGTTCTGAATACTGAGCTCTAATTTCTGAACTCTGCGTTCTGAATTTAGAATTCTGAGTTCTGCATTCAGATTCTGATTTCTGAGTGCTACATTCTAAATTCTGAATTGTAACATCTGAGTTCTGAGTACTACGTTCTAAGGGCTGAGTTCTGAATTGGAAATTCTGAGTTCTGCGTTCTGAGTTCTGAACACTAAGCTGTGAATTCTGAATTCAGAATTCGAGTTTGGGAATTCTGAGTTCTGTATTCTGATATCTGCATTCTGAGATTTGAGTTTGAAGCTGTACATTCTGAGTGCTCAATTTCGAATACTGAATTTGGAGTTCTAATTTCTGAGTTCTGAATTAAGAGTTCTGAGTTCTGAATTCTGACTTGTGATTTCTGAGTTCTGAATTCCGCATTGATTACTGAGTTCCGATTTCTGAGTCCTGAATTCTGAATTGTGATCACAGAGTTCTGAGTTCTGTCTTCTGAATCCTAAGTTCGAAATGATGAGCTTTGAGTTCTGAATTCTGCATTGAATACTGAGTTCTGAGTTCTGACTTCAGAATTCTGAGCACTGAGATCTGTATTATGAGCTCTGAAAGCTGAGTTCTGAGTTCTAAATTATAAGTTCTGAATTCAGACTTCTGATTGCTGAGTTTTGAAACCTGCCTTCTGAGTTCCAAAGTCTGAGTTCTGAGTTCTAACTTCTGAATTCTGAGTCCGGATCTCTGAATTCTGCGTTTTGATGTCTGAGGTCTGAATTGAGGGTTGCGAAATCTGATTCTGAATACGGATTCTTCGTTCTGCATTCTGCATGCTGAATTCTGAGTTCTGAGTTTCTAGTTCTCAACACTGAGTTCTGATTTTTGAGTTTTGAGTTCCGGGTTGGGAATTGTGGTTCTGAATACTGAGCTCTAATTTCTGAACTCTGCGTTCTGAATTTAGAATTCTGAGTTCTGCATTCAGATTCTGATTTCTGAGTGCTACATTCTAAAGTCTGAATTGTAACATCTGAGTTCTGAGTACTACGTTCTAAGGGCTGAGTTCTGAATTGGAAATTCTGAGTTCTGCGTTCTGAGTTCTGAACACTAAGCTGTGAATTCTGAATTCAGAATTCGAGTTTGGGAATTCTGAGTTCTGTATTCTGATATCTGCATTCTGAGATTTGAGTTTGAAGCTGTACATTCTGAGTGCTCAATTTCGAATACTGAATTTGGAGTTCTAATTTCTGAGTTCTGAATTAAGAGTTCTGAGTTCTGAATTCTGACTTGTGATTTCTGAGTTCTGAATTCCGCATTGATTACTGAGTTCCGATTTCTGAGTCCTGAATTCTGAATTGTGATCACAGAGTTCTGAGTTCTGTCTTCTGAATCCTAAGTTCGAAATGATGAGCTTTGAGTTCTGAATTCTGCATTGAATACTGAGTTCTGAGTTCTGACTTCAGAATTCTGAGCACTGAGATCTGTATTATGAGCTCTGAAAGCTGAGTTCTGAGTTCTAAATTATAAGTTCTGAATTCAGACTTCTGATTGCTGAGTTTTGAAACCTGCCTTCTGAGTTCCAAAATCTGAGTTCTGAGTTCTAACTTCTGAATTCTGAGTCCGGATCTCTGAATTCTGCGTTTTGATGTCTGAGGTCTGAATTGAGGGTTGCGAAATCTGATTCTGAATACGGATTCTTCGTTCCACATTCTGTATGCTGAATTCTGAGTTCTGAGTTTCTAGTTCTCAACACTGAGTTCTGATTTTTGAGTTTTGAGTTCCGGGTTGGGAATTGTGGTTCTGAATACTGAGCTCTAATTTCTGAACTCTGCGTTCTGAATTTAGAATTCTGAGTTCTGCATTCAGATTCTGATTTCTGAGTGCTACATTCTAAATTCTGAATTGTAACATCTGAGTTCTGAGTACTACGTTCTAAGGGCTGAGTTCTGAATTGGAAATTCTGAGTTCTGTGTTCTGAGTCCTGAACACTAAGCTGTGAATTCTGAATTCAGAATTCAAGTTTGGGAATTCTGAGTTCTGTATTCTGATATCTGCATTCTGAGATTTGAGTTTGAAGCTGTACATTCTGAGTGCTCAATTTCGAATACTGAATTTGGAGTTCTAATTTCTGAGTTCTGAATTAAGAGTTCTGAGTTCTGAATTCTGACTTGTGATTTCTGAGTTCTGAATTCCGCATTGATTACTGAGTTCCGATTTCTGAGTCCTGAATTCTGAATTGTGATCGCAGAGTTCTGAGTTCTGTCTTCTGAATCCTAAGTTCGAAATGATGAGCTTTGAGTTCTGAATTCTGTATTGAATACTGAGTTCTGAGTTCTGACTTCAGAATTCTGAGCACTGAGATCTGTATTATGAGCTCTGAAAGCTGAGTTCTGAGTTCTAAATTATAAGTTCTGAATTCAGACTTCTGATTGCTGAGTTTTGAAACCTGCCTTCTGAGTTCCAAAGTCTGAGTTCTGAGTTCTAACTTCTGAATTCTGAGTCCGGATCTCTGAATTCTGCGTTTTGATGTCTGAGGTCTGAATTGAGGGTTGCGAAATCTGATTCTGAATACGGATTCTTCGTTCTGCATTCTGCATGCTGAATTCTGAGTTCTGAGTTTCTAGTTCTCAACACTGAGTTCTGATTTTTGAGTTTTGAGTTCCGGGTTGGGAATTGTGGTTCTGAATACTGAGCTCTAATTTCTGAACTCTGCGTTCTGAATTTAGAATTCTGAGTTCTGCATTCAGATTCTGATTTCTGAGTGCTACATTCTAAAGTCTGAATTGTAACATCTGAGTTCTGAGTACTACGTTCTAAGGGCTGAGTTCTGAATTGGAAATTCTGAGTTCTGCGTTCTGAGTTCTGAACACTAAGCTGTGAATTCTGAATTCAGAATTCGAGTTTGGGAATTCTGAGTTCTGTATTCTGATATCTGCATTCTGAGATTTGAGTTTGAAGCTGTACATTCTGAGTGCTCAATTTCGAATACTGAATTTGGAGTTCTAATTTCTGAGTTCTGAATTAAGAGTTCTGAGTTCTCAATTCTGACTTGTGATTTCTGAGTTCTGAATTCCGCATTGATTACTGAGTTCCGATTTCTGAGTCCTGAATTCTGAATTGTGATCGCAGAGTTCTGAGTTCTGTCTTCTGAATCCTAAGTTCGAAATGATGAGCTTTGAGTTCTGAATTCTGTATTGAATACTGAGTTCTGAGTTCTGACTTCAGAATTCTGAGCACTGAGATCTGTATTATGAGCTCTGAAAGCTGAGTTCTGAGTTCTAAATTATAAGTTCTGAATTCAGACTTCTGATTGCTGAGTTTTGAAACCTGCCTTCTGAGTTCCAAAGTCTGAGTTCTGAGTTCTAACTTCTGAATTCTGAGTCCGGATCTCTGAATTCTGCGTTTTGATGTCTGAGGTCTGAATTGAGGGTTGCGAAATCTGATTCTGAATACGGATTCTTCGTTCTGCATTCTGCATGCTGAATTCTGCGTTCTGAGTTTCTAGTTCTCAACACTGAGTTCTGATTTTTGAGTTTTGAGTTCCGGGTTGGGAATTGTGGTTCTGAATACTGAGCTCTAATTTCTGAACTCTGCGTTCTGAATTTAGAATTCTGAGTTCTGCATTCAGATTCTGATTTCTGAGTGCTACATTCTAAAGTCTGAATTGTAACATCTGAGTTCTGAGTACTACGTTCTAAGGGCTGAGTTCTGAATTGGAAATTCTGAGTTCTGCGTTCTGAGTTCTGAACACTAAGCTGTGAATTCTGAATTCAGAATTCGAGTTTGGGAATTCTGAGTTCTGTATTCTGATATCTGCATTCTGAGATTTGAGTTTGAAGCTGTACATTCTGAGTGCTCAATTTCGAATACTGAATTTGGAGTTCTAATTTCTGAGTTCTGAATTAAGAGTTCTGAGTTCTGAATTCTGACTTGTGATTTCTGAGTTCTGAATTCCGCATTGATTACTGAGTTCCGATTTCTGAGTCCTGAATTCTGAATTGTGATCGCAGAGTTCTGAGTTCTGTCTTCTGAATCCTAAGTTCGAAATGATGAGCTTTGAGTTCTGAATTCTGTATTGAATACTGAGTTCTGAGTTCTGACTTCAGAATTCTGAGCACTGAGATCTGTATTATGAGCTCTGAAAGCTGAGTTCTGAGTTCTAAATTATAAGTTCTGAATTCAGACTTCTGATTGCTGAGTTTTGAAACCTGCCTTCTGAGTTCCAAAGTCTGAGTTCTGAGTTCTAACTTCTGAATTCTGAGTCCGGATCTCTGAATTCTGCGTTTTGATGTCTGAGGTCTGAATTGAGGGTTGCGAAATCTGATTCTGAATACGGATTCTTCGTTCTGCATTCTGCATGCTGAATTCTGCGTTCTGAGTTTCTAGTTCTCAACACTGAGTTCTGATTTTTGAGTTTTGAGTTCCGGGTTGGGAATTGTGGTTCTGAATACTGAGCTCTAATTTCTGAACTCTGCGTTCTGAATTTAGAATTCTGAGTTCTGCATTCAGATTCTGATTTCTGAGTGCTACATTCTAAATTCTGAATTGTAACATCTGAGTTCTGAGTACTACGTTCTAAGGGCTGAGTTCTGAATTGGAAATTCTGAGTTCTGCGTTCTGAGTCCTGAACACTAAGCTGTGAATTCTGAATTCAGAATTCGAGTTTGGGAATTCTGAGTTCTGTATTCTGATATCTGCATTCTGAGATTTGAGTTTGAAGCTGTACATTCTGAGTGCTCAATTTCGAATACTGAATTTGGAGTTCTAATTTCTGAGTTCTGAATTAAGAGTTCTGAGTTCTGAATTCTGACTTGTGATTTCTGAGTTCTGAATTCCGCATTGATTACTGAGTTCCGATTTCTGAGTCCTGAATTCTGAATTGTGATCACAGAGTTCTGAGTTCTGTCTTCTGAATCCTAAGTTCGAAATGATGAGCTTTGAGTTCTGAATTCTGCATTGAATACTGAGTTCTGAGTTCTGACTTCAGAATTCTGAGCACTGAGATCTGTATTATGAGCTCTGAAAGCTGAGTTCTGAGTTCTAAATTATAAGTTCTGAATTCAGACTTCTGATTGCTGAGTTTTGAAACCTGCCTTCTGAGTTCCAAAGTCTGAGTTCTGAGTTCTAACTTCTGAATTCTGAGTCCGGATCTCTGAATTCTGCGTTTTGATGTCTGAGGTCTGAATTGAGGGTTGCGAAATCTGATTCTGAATACGGATTCTTCGTTCTGCATTCTGCATGCTGAATTCTGAGTTCTGAGTTTCTAGTTCTCAACACTGAGTTCTGATTTTTGAGTTTTGAGTTCCGGGTTGGGAATTGTGGTTCTGAATACTGAGCTCTAATTTCTGAACTCTGCGTTCTGAATTTAGAATTCTGAGTTCTGCATTCAGATTCTGATTTCTGAGTGCTACATTCTAAATTCTGAATTGTAACATCTGAGTTCTGAGTACTACGTTCTAAGGGCTGAGTTCTGAATTGGAAATTCTGAGTTCTGCGTTCTGAGTTCTGAACACTAAGCTGTGAATTCTGAATTCAGAATTCGAGTTTGGGAATTCTGAGTTCTGTATTCTGATATCTGCATTCTGAGATTTGAGTTTGAAGCTGTACATTCTGAGTGCTCAATTTCGAATACTGAATTTGGAGTTCTAATTTCTGAGTTCTGAATTAAGAGTTCTGAGTTCTCAATTCTGACTTGTGATTTCTGAGTTCTGAATTCCGCATTGATTACTGAGTTCCGATTTCTGAGTCCTGAATTCTGAATTGTGATCACAGAGTTCTGAGTTCTGTCTTCTGAATCCTAAGTTCGAAATGATGAGCTTTGAGTTCTGAATTCTGCATTGAATACTGAGTTCTGAGTTCTGACTTCAGAATTCTGAGCACTGAGATCTGTATTATGAGCTCTGAAAGCTGAGTTCTGAGTTCTAAATTATAAGTTCTGAATTCAGACTTCTGATTGCTGAGTTTTGAAACCTGCCTTCTGAGTTCCAAAATCTGAGTTCTGAGTTCTAACTTCTGAATTCTGAGTCCGGATCTCTGAATTCTGCGTTTTGATGTCTGAGGTCTGAATTGAGGGTTGCGAAATCTGATTCTGAATACGGATTCTTCGTTCTGCATTCTGCATGCTGAATTCTGAGTTCTGAGTTTCTAGTTCTCAACACTGAGTTCTGATTTTTGAGTTTTGAGTTCCGGGTTGGGAATTGTGGTTCTGAATACTGAGCTCTAATTTCTGAACTCTGCGTTCTGAATTTAGAATTCTGAGTTCTGCATTCAGATTCTGATTTCTGAGTGCTACATTCTAAAGTCTGAATTGTAACATCTGAGTTCTGAGTACTACGTTCTAAGGGCTGAGTTCTGAATTGGAAATTCTGAGTTCTGCGTTCTGAGTTCTGAACACTAAGCTGTGAATTCTGAATTCAGAATTCGAGTTTGGGAATTCTGAGTTCTGTATTCTGATATCTGCATTCTGAGATTTGAGTTTGAAGCTGTACATTCTGAGTGCTCAATTTCGAATACTGAATTTGGAGTTCTAATTTCTGAGTTCTGAATTAAGAGTTCTGAGTTCTCAATTCTGACTTGTGATTTCTGAGTTCTGAATTCCGCATTGATTACTGAGTTCCGATTTCTGAGTCCTGAATTCTGAATTGTGATCACAGAGTTCTGAGTTCTGTCTTCTGAATCCTAAGTTCGAAATGATGAGCTTTGAGTTCTGAATTCTGCATTGAATACTGAGTTCTGAGTTCTGACTTCAGAATTCTGAGCACTGAGATCTGTATTATGAGCTCTGAAAGCTGAGTTCTGAGTTCTAAATTATAAGTTCTGAATTCAGACTTCTGATTGCTGAGTTTTGAAACCTGCCTTCTGAGTTCCAAAATCTGAGTTCTGAGTTCTAACTTCTGAATTCTGAGTCCGGATCTCTGAATTCTGCGTTTTGATGTCTGAGGTCTGAATTGAGGGTTGCGAAATCTGATTCTGAATACGGATTCTTCGTTCTGCATTCTGCATGCTGAATTCTGAGTTCTGAGTTTCTAGTTCTCAACACTGAGTTCTGATTTTTGAGTTTTGAGTTCCGGGTTGGGAATTGTGGTTCTGAATACTGAGCTCTAATTTCTGAACTCTGCGTTCTGAATTTAGAATTCTGAGTTCTGCATTCAGATTCTGATTTCTGAGTGCTACATTCTAAAGTCTGAATTGTAACATCTGAGTTCTGAGTACTACGTTCTAAGGGCTGAGTTCTGAATTGGAAATTCTGAGTTCTGAGTTCTGAGTTCTGAGCACTAAGCTGTGAATTCTGAATTCAGAATTCGAGTTTGGGAATTCTGAGTTCTGTATTCTGACATCTGCATTCTGAGATTTGAGTTTGAAGCTGTACATTCTGAGTGCTCAATTTCGAATACTGAATTTGGAGTTCTAATTTCTGAGTTCTGAATTAAGAGTTCTGAGTTCTGAATTCTGACTTGTGATTTCTGAGTTCTGAATTCCGCATTGATTACTGAGTTCCGATTTCTGAGTTCTGAATTCTGACTTGTGATCACAGAGTTCTGAGTTCTGTCTTCTGAATCCTAAGTTCGAAATGATGAGCTTTGAGTTCTGAATTCTGTATTGAATACTGAGTTCTGAGTTCTGACTTCAGAATTCTGAGCACTGAGATCTGTATTTTGAGCTCTGAAAGCTGAGTTCTGAGTTCTAAATTATAAGTTCTGAATTCAGACTTCTGATTTCTGAGTTTTGAAACCTGCCTTCTGAGTTCCAAAATCTGATTCTGAGTTCTAACTTCTGAATTCTGAGTCCGGATCTCTGAATTCTGCGTTTTGATGTCTGAGGTCTGAACTGAGGGTTGCGAAATCTGATTCTGAATACGGATTCTTCGTTCTGCATTCTGCATTCTGAGTTCTGAGTTTCTAGTTCTCAACACTGAGTTCTGATTTTTGAGTTTTGAGTTCCGGGTTGGGAATTGTGGTTCTGAATACTGAGCTCTAATTTCTGAACTCTGCGTTCTGAATTTAGAATTCTGAGTTCTGCATTCAGATTCTGATTTCTGAGTGCTACATTCTAAATTCTGAATTGTAACATCTGAGTTCTGAGTACTACGTTCTAAGGGCTGAGTTCTGAATTGGAAATTCTGAGTTCTGCGTTCTGAGTTCTGAACACTAAGCTGTGAATTCTGAATTCAGAATTCGAGTTTGGGAATTCTGAGTTCTGTATTCTGATATCTGCATTCTGAGATTTGAGTTTGAAGCTGTACATTCTGAGTGCTCAATTTCGAATACTGAATTTGGAGTTCTAATTTCTGAGTTCTGAATTAAGAGTTCTGAGTTCTGAATTCTGACTTGTGATTTCTGAGTTCTGAATTCCGCATTGATTACTGAGTTCCGATTTCTGAGTCCTGAATTCTGAATTGTGATCACAGAGTTCTGAGTTCTGTCTTCTGAATCCTAAGTTCGAAATGATGAGCTTTGAGTTCTGAATTCTGTATTGAATACTGAGTTCTGAGTTCTGACTTCAGAATTCTGAGCACTGAGATCTGTATTATGAGCTCTGAAAGCTGAGTTCTGAGTTCTAAATTATAAGTTCTGAGTTCAGACTTCTGATTGCTGAGTTTTGAAACCTGCCTTCTGAGTTCCAAAATCTGAGTTCTGAGTTCTAACTTCTGAATTCTGAGTCCGGATCTCTGAATTCTGCGTTTTGATGTCTGAGGTCTGAATTGAGGGTTGCGAAATCTGATTCTGAATACGGATTCTTCGTTCCACATTCTGCATTCTGCGTTCTGAGTTTCTAGTTCTCAACACTGAGTTCTGATTTTTGAGTTTTGAGTTCCGGGTTGGGAATTGTGGTTCTGAATACTGAGCTCTAATTTCTGAACTCTGCGTTCTGAATTTAGAATTCTGAGTTCTGCATTCAGATTCTGATTTCTGAGTGCTACATTCTAAATTCTGAATTGTAACATCTGAGTTCTGAGTACTACGTTCTAAGGGCTGAGTTCTGAATTGGAAATTCTGAGTTCTGCGTTCTGAGTTCTGAACACTAAGCTGTGAATTCTGAATTCAGAATTCGAGTTTGGGAATTCTGAGTTCTGTATTCTGATATCTGCATTCTGAGATTTGAGTTTGAAGCTGTACATTCTGAGTGCTCAATTTCGAATACTGAATTTGGAGTTCTAATTTCTGAGTTCTGAATTAAGAGTTCTGAGTTCTCAATTCTGACTTGTGATTTCTGAGTTCTGAATTCCGCATTGATTACTGAGTTCCGATTTCTGAGTCCTGAATTCTGAATTGTGATCACAGAGTTCTGAGTTCTGTCTTCTGAATCCTAAGTTCGAAATGATGAGCTTTGAGTTCTGAATTCTGCATTGAATACTGAGTTCTGAGTTCTGACTTCAGAATTCTGAGCACTGAGATCTGTATTATGAGCTCTGAAAGCTGAGTTCTGAGTTCTAAATTATAAGTTCTGAATTCAGACTTCTGATTGCTGAGTTTTGAAACCTGCCTTCTGAGTTCCAAAGTCTGAGTTCTGAGTTCTAACTTCTGAATTCTGAGTCCGGATCTCTGAATTCTGCGTTTTGATGTCTGAGGTCTGAATTGAGGGTTGCGAAATCTGATTCTGAATACGGATTCTTCGTTCCACATTCTGCATTCTGCGTTCTGAGTTTCTAGTTCTCAACACTGAGTTCTGATTTTTGAGTTTTGAGTTCCGGGTTGGGAATTGTGGTTCTGAATACTGAGCTCTAATTTCTGAACTCTGCGTTCTGAATTTAGAATTCTGAGTTCTGCATTCAGATTCTGATTTCTGAGTGCTACATTCTAAATTCTGAATTGTAACATCTGAGTTCTGAGTACTACGTTCTAAGGGCTGAGTTCTGAATTGGAAATTCTGAGTTCTGCGTTCTGAGTTCTGAACACTAAGCTGTGAATTCTGAATTCAGAATTCGAGTTTGGGAATTCTGAGTTCTGTATTCTGATATCTGCATTCTGAGATTTGAGTTTGAAGCTGTACATTCTGAGTGCTCAATTTCGAATACTGAATTTGGAGTTCTAATTTCTGAGTTCTGAATTAAGAGTTCTGAGTTCTCAATTCTGACTTGTGATTTCTGAGTTCTGAATTCCGCATTGATTACTGAGTTCCGATTTCTGAGTCCTGAATTCTGAATTGTGATCACAGAGTTCTGAGTTCTGTCTTCTGAATCCTAAGTTCGAAATGATGAGCTTTGAGTTCTGAATTCTGCATTGAATACTGAGTTCTGAGTTCTGACTTCAGAATTCTGAGCACTGAGATCTGTATTATGAGCTCTGAAAGCTGAGTTCTGAGTTCTAAATTATAAGTTCTGAATTCAGACTTCTGATTGCTGAGTTTTGAAACCTGCCTTCTGAGTTCCAAAGTCTGAGTTCTGAGTTCTAACTTCTGAATTCTGAGTCCGGATCTCTGAATTCTGCGTTTTGATGTCTGAGGTCTGAATTGAGGGTTGCGAAATCTGATTCTGAATACGGATTCTTCGTTCCGCATTCTGCATGCTGAATTCTGAGTTCTGAGTTTCTAGTTCTCTACACTGAGTTCTGATTTTTGAGTTTTGAGTTCCGGGTTGGGAATTGTGGTTCTGAATACTGAGCTCTAATTTCTGAACTCTGCGTTCTGAATTTAGAATTCTGAGTTCTGCATTCAGATTCTGATTTCTGAGTGCTACATTCTAAATTCTGAATTGTAACATCTGAGTTCTGAGTACTACGTTCTAAGGGCTGAGTTCTGAATTGGAAATTCTGAGTTCTGCGTTCTGAGTTCTGAACACTAAGCTGTGAATTCTGAATTCAGAATTCGAGTTTGGGAATTCTGAGTTCTGTATTCTGATATCTGCATTCTGAGATTTGAGTTTGAAGCTGTACATTCTGAGTGCTCAATTTCGAATACTGAATTTGGAGTTCTAATTTCTGAGTTCTGAATTAAGAGTTCTGAGTTCTGAATTCTGACTTGTGATTTCTGAGTTCTGAATTCCGCATTGATTACTGAGTTCCGATTTCTGAGTCCTGAATTCTGAATTGTGATCACAGAGTTCTGAGTTCTGTCTTCTGAATCCTAAGTTCGAAATGATGAGCTTTGAGTTCTGAATTCTGTATTGAATACTGAGTTCTGAGTTCTGACTTCAGAATTCTGAGCACTGAGATCTGTATTATGAGCTCTGAAAGCTGAGTTCTGAGTTCTAAATTATAAGTTCTGAGTTCAGACTTCTGATTGCTGAGTTTTGAAACCTGCCTTCTGAGTTCCAAAATCTGAGTTCTGAGTTCTAACTTCTGAATTCTGAGTCCGGATCTCTGAATTCTGCGTTTTGATGTCTGAGGTCTGAATTGAGGGTTGCGAAATCTGATTCTGAATACGGATTCTTCGTTCCACATTCTGCATTCTGCGTTCTGAGTTTCTAGTTCTCAACACTGAGTTCTGATTTTTGAGTTTTGAGTTCCGGGTTGGGAATTGTGGTTCTGAATACTGAGCTCTAATTTCTGAACTCTGCGTTCTGAATTTAGAATTCTGAGTTCTGCATTCAGATTCTGATTTCTGAGTGCTACATTCTAAATTCTGAATTGTAACATCTGAGTTCTGAGTACTACGTTCTAAGGGCTGAGTTCTGAATTGGAAATTCTGAGTTCTGCGTTCTGAGTTCTGAACACTAAGCTGTGAATTCTGAATTCAGAATTCGAGTTTGGGAATTCTGAGTTCTGTATTCTGATATCTGCATTCTGAGATTTGAGTTTGAAGCTGTACATTCTGAGTGCTCAATTTCGAATACTGAATTTGGAGTTCTAATTTCTGAGTTCTGAATTAAGAGTTCTGAGTTCTCAATTCTGACTTGTGATTTCTGAGTTCTGAATTCCGCATTGATTACTGAGTTCCGATTTCTGAGTCCTGAATTCTGAATTGTGATCACAGAGTTCTGAGTTCTGTCTTCTGAATCCTAAGTTCGAAATGATGAGCTTTGAGTTCTGAATTCTGCATTGAATACTGAGTTCTGAGTTCTGACTTCAGAATTCTGAGCACTGAGATCTGTATTATGAGCTCTGAAAGCTGAGTTCTGAGTTCTAAATTATAAGTTCTGAATTCAGACTTCTGATTGCTGAGTTTTGAAACCTGCCTTCTGAGTTCCAAAGTCTGAGTTCTGAGTTCTAACTTCTGAATTCTGAGTCCGGATCTCTGAATTCTGCGTTTTGATGTCTGAGGTCTGAATTGAGGGTTGCGAAATCTGATTCTGAATACGGATTCTTCGTTCCGCATTCTGCATGCTGAATTCTGAGTTCTGAGTTTCTAGTTCTCTACACTGAGTTCTGATTTTTGAGTTTTGAGTTCCGGGTTGGGAATTGTGGTTCTGAATACTGAGCTCTAATTTCTGAACTCTGCGTTCTGAATTTAGAATTCTGAGTTCTGCATTCAGATTCTGATTTCTGAGTGCTACATTCTAAAGTCTGAATTGTAACATCTGAGTTCTGAGTACTACGTTCTAAGGGCTGAGTTCTGAATTGGAAATTCTGAGTTCTGCGTTCTGAGTTCTGAACACTAAGCTGTGAATTCTGAATTCAGAATTCGAGTTTGGGAATTCTGAGTTCTGTATTCTGATATCTGCATTCTGAGATTTGAGTTTGAAGCTGTACATTCTGAGTGCTCAATTTCGAATACTGAATTTGGAGTTCTAATTTCTGAGTTCTGAATTAAGAGTTCTGAGTTCTCAATTCTGACTTGTGATTTCTGAGTTCTGAATTCCGCATTGATTACTGAGTTCCGATTTCTGAGTCCTGAATTCTGAATTGTGATCACAGAGTTCTGAGTTCTGTCTTCTGAATCCTAAGTTCGAAATGATGAGCTTTGAGTTCTGAATTCTGCATTGAATACTGAGTTCTGAGTTCTGACTTCAGAATTCTGAGCACTGAGATCTGTATTATGAGCTCTGAAAGCTGAGTTCTGAGTTCTAAATTATAAGTTCTGAGTTCAGACTTCTGATTGCTGAGTTTTGAAACCTGCCTTCTGAGTTCCAAAATCTGAGTTCTGAGTTCTAACTTCTGAATTCTGAGTCCGGATCTCTGAATTCTGCGTTTTGATGTCTGAGGTCTGAATTGAGGGTTGCGAAACCTGATTCTGAATACGGATTCTTCGTTCTGCATGCTGAATTCTGAGTTCTGAGTTTCTAGTTCTCAACACTGAGTTCTGATTTTTGAGTTTTGAGTTCCGGGTTGGGAATTGTGGTTCTGAATACTGAGCTCTAATTTCTGAACTCTGCGTTCTGAATTTAGAATTCTGAGTTCTGCATTCAGATTCTGATTTCTGAGTGCTACATTCTAAATTCTGAATTGTAACATCTGAGTTCTGAGTACTACGTTCTAAGGGCTGAGTTCTGAATTGGAAATTCTGAGTTCTGCGTTCTGAGTTCTGAACACTAAGCTGTGAATTCTGAATTCAGAATTCGAGTTTGGGAATTCTGAGTTCTGTATTCTGATATCTGCATTCTGAGATTTGAGTTTGAAGCTGTACATTCTGAGTGCTCAATTTCGAATACTGAATTTGGAGTTCTAATTTCTGAGTTCTGAATTAAGAGTTCTGAGTTCTGAATTCTGACTTGTGATTTCTGAGTTCTGAATTCCGCATTGATTACTGAGTTCCGATTTCTGAGTCCTGAATTCTGAATTGTGATCACAGAGTTCTGAGTTCTGTCTTCTGAATCCTAAGTTCGAAATGATGAGCTTTGAGTTCTGAATTCTGCATTGAATACTGAGTTCTGAGTTCTGACTTCAGAATTCTGAGCACTGAGATCTGTATTATGAGCTCTGAAAGCTGAGTTCTGAGTTCTAAATTATAAGTTCTGAATTCAGACTTCTGATTGCTGAGTTTTGAAACCTGCCTTCTGAGTTCCAAAATCTGAGTTCTGAGTTCTAACTTCTGAATTCTGAGTCCGGATCTCTGAATTCTGCGTTTTGATGTCTGAGGTCTGAATTGAGGGTTGCGAAACCTGATTCTGAATACGGATTCTTCGTTCTGCATGCTGAATTCTGAGTTCTGAGTTTCTAGTTCTCAACACTGAGTTCTGATTTTTGAGTTTTGAGTTCCGGGTTGGGAATTGTGGTTCTGAATACTGAGCTCTAATTTCTGAACTCTGCGTTCTGAATTTAGAATTCTGAGTTCTGCATTCAGATTCTGATTTCTGAGTGCTACATTCTAAATTCTGAATTGTAACATCTGAGTTCTGAGTACTACGTTCTAAGGGCTGAGTTCTGAATTGGAAATTCTGAGTTCTGCGTTCTGAGTTCTGAACACTAAGCTGTGAATTCTGAATTCAGAATTCGAGTTTGGGAATTCTGAGTTCTGTATTCTGATATCTGCATTCTGAGATTTGAGTTTGAAGCTGTACATTCTGAGTGCTCAATTTCGAATACTGAATTTGGAGTTCTAATTTCTGAGTTCTGAATTAAGAGTTCTGAGTTCTGAATTCTGACTTGTGATTTCTGAGTTCTGAATTCCGCATTGATTACTGAGTTCCGATTTCTGAGTCCTGAATTCTGAATTGTGATCACAGAGTTCTGAGTTCTGTCTTCTGAATCCTAAGTTCGAAATGATGAGCTTTGAGTTCTGAATTCTGCATTGAATACTGAGTTCTGAGTTCTGACTTCAGAATTCTGAGCACTGAGATCTGTATTATGAGCTCTGAAAGCTGAGTTCTGAGTTCTAAATTATAAGTTCTGAATTCAGACTTCTGATTGCTGAGTTTTGAAACCTGCCTTCTGAGTTCCAAAGTCTGAGTTCTGAGTTCTAACTTCTGAATTCTGAGTCCGGATCTCTGAATTCTGCGTTTTGATGTCTGAGGTCTGAATTGAGGGTTGCGAAATCTGATTCTGAATACGGATTCTTCGTTCTGCATTCTGCATTCTGAGTTCTGAGTTTCTAGTTCTCAACACTGAGTTCTGATTTTTGAGTTTTGAGTTCCGGGTTGGGAATTGTGGTTCTGAATACTGAGCTCTAATTTCTGAACTCTGCGTTCTGAATTTAGAATTCTGAGTTCTGCATTCAGATTCTGATTTCTGAGTGCTACATTCTAAATTCTGAATTGTAACATCTGAGTTCTGAGTACTACGTTCTAAGGGCTGAGTTCTGAATTGGAAATTCTGAGTTCTGCGTTCTGAGTTCTGAACACTAAGCTGTGAATTCTGAATTCAGAATTCGAGTTTGGGAATTCTGAGTTCTGTATTCTGATATCTGCATTCTGAGATTTGAGTTTGAAGCTGTACATTCTGAGTGCTCAATTTCGAATACTGAATTTGGAGTTCTAATTTCTGAGTTCTGAATTAAGAGTTCTGAGTTCTGAATTCTGACTTGTGATTTCTGAGTTCTGAATTCCGCATTGATTACTGAGTTCCGATTTCTGAGTCCTGAATTCTGAATTGTGATCACAGAGTTCTGAGTTCTGTCTTCTGAATCCTAAGTTCGAAATGATGAGCTTTGAGTTCTGAATTCTGTATTGAATACTGAGTTCTGAGTTCTGACTTCAGAATTCTGAGCACTGAGATCTGTATTATGAGCTCTGAAAGCTGAGTTCTGAGTTCTAAATTATAAGTTCTGAGTTCAGACTTCTGATTGCTGAGTTTTGAAACCTGCCTTCTGAGTTCCAAAGTCTGAGTTCTGAGTTCTAACTTCTGAATTCTGAGTCCGGATCTCTGAATTCTGCGTTTTGATGTCTGAGGTCTGAATTGAGGGTTGCGAAACCTGATTCTGAATACGGATTCTTCGTTCTGCATTCTGCATTCTGAGTTCTGAGTTTCTAGTTCTCAACACTGAGTTCTGATTTTTGAGTTTTGAGTTCCGGGTTGGGAATTGTGGTTCTGAATACTGAGCTCTAATTTCTGAACTCTGCGTTCTGAATTTAGAATTCTGAGTTCTGCATTCAGATTCTGATTTCTGAGTGCTACATTCTAAATTCTGAATTGTAACATCTGAGTTCTGAGTACTACGTTCTAAGGGCTGAGTTCTGAATTGGAAATTCTGAGTTCTGCGTTCTGAGTTCTGAACACTAAGCTGTGAATTCTGAATTCAGAATTCGAGTTTGGGAATTCTGAGTTCTGTATTCTGATATCTGCATTCTGAGATTTGAGTTTGAAGCTGTACATTCTGAGTGCTCAATTTCGAATACTGAATTTGGAGTTCTAATTTCTGAGTTCTGAATTAAGAGTTCTGAGTTCTGAATTCTGACTTGTGATTTCTGAGTTCTGAATTCCGCATTGATTACTGAGTTCCGATTTCTGAGTCCTGAATTCTGAATTGTGATCACAGAGTTCTGAGTTCTGTCTTCTGAATCCTAAGTTCGAAATGATGAGCTTTGAGTTCTGAATTCTGTATTGAATACTGAGTTCTGAGTTCTGACTTCAGAATTCTGAGCACTGAGATCTGTATTATGAGCTCTGAAAGCTGAGTTCTGAGTTCTAAATTATAAGTTCTGAGTTCAGACTTCTGATTGCTGAGTTTTGAAACCTGCCTTCTGAGTTCCAAAATCTGAGTTCTGAGTTCTAACTTCTGAATTCTGATTCCGGATCTCTGAATTCTGCGTTTTGATGTCTGAGGTCTGAATTGAGGGTTGCGAAACCTGATTCTGAATACGGATTCTTCGTTCTGCATGCTGAATTCTGAGTTCTGAGTTTCTAGTTCTCAACACTGAGTTCTGATTTTTGAGTTTTGAGTTCCGGGTTGGGAATTGTGGTTCTGAATACTGAGCTCTAATTTCTGAACTCTGCGTTCTGAATTTAGAATTCTGAGTTCTGCATTCAGATTCTGATTTCTGAGTGCTACATTCTAAATTCTGAATTGTAACATCTGAGTTCTGAGTACTACGTTCTAAGGGCTGAGTTCTGAATTGGAAATTCTGAGTTCTGCGTTCTGAGTCCTGAACACTAAGCTGTGAATTCTGAATTCAGAATTCGAGTTTGGGAATTCTGAGTTCTGTATTCTGATATCTGCATTCTGAGATTTGAGTTTGAAGCTGTACATTCTGAGTGCTCAATTTCGAATACTGAATTTGGAGTTCTAATTTCTGAGTTCTGAATTAAGAGTTCTGAGTTCTGAATTCTGACTTGTGATTTCTGAGTTCTGAATTCCGCATTGATTACTGAGTTCCGATTTCTGAGTCCTGAATTCTGAATTGTGATCACAGAGTTCTGAGTTCTGTCTTCTGAATCCTAAGTTCGAAATGATGAGCTTTGAGTTCTGAATTCTGCATTGAATACTGAGTTCTGAGTTCTGACTTCAGAATTCTGAGCACTGAGATCTGTATTATGAGCTCTGAAAGCTGAGTTCTGAGTTCTAAATTATAAGTTCTGAATTCAGACTTCTGATTGCTGAGTTTTGAAACCTGCCTTCTGAGTTCCAAAGTCTGAGTTCTGAGTTCTAACTTCTGAATTCTGAGTCCGGATCTCTGAATTCTGCGTTTTGATGTCTGAGGTCTGAATTGAGGGTTGCGAAATCTGATTCTGAATACGGATTCTTCGTTCTGCATTCTGCATTCTGAGTTCTGAGTTTCTAGTTCTCAACACTGAGTTCTGATTTTTGAGTTTTGAGTTCCGGGTTGGGAATTGTGGTTCTGAATACTGAGCTCTAATTTCTGAACTCTGCGTTCTGAATTTAGAATTCTGAGTTCTGCATTCAGATTCTGATTTCTGAGTGCTACATTCTAAAGTCTGAATTGTAACATCTGAGTTCTGAGTACTACGTTCTAAGGGCTGAGTTCTGAATTGGAAATTCTGAGTTCTGCGTTCTGAGTTCTGAACACTAAGCTGTGAATTCTGAATTCAGAATTCGAGTTTGGGAATTCTGAGTTCTGTATTCTGATATCTGCATTCTGAGATTTGAGTTTGAAGCTGTACATTCTGAGTGCTCAATTTCGAATACTGAATTTGGAGTTCTAATTTCTGAGTTCTGAATTAAGAGTTCTGAGTTCTCAATTCTGACTTGTGATTTCTGAGTTCTGAATTCCGCATTGATTACTGAGTTCCGATTTCTGAGTCCTGAATTCTGAATTGTGATCACAGAGTTCTGAGTTCTGTCTTCTGAATCCTAAGTTCGAAATGATGAGCTTTGAGTTCTGAATTCTGTATTGAATACTGAGTTCTGAGTTCTGACTTCAGAATTCTGAGCACTGAGATCTGTATTATGAGCTCTGAAAGCTGAGTTCTGAGTTCTAAATTATAAGTTCTGAGTTCAGACTTCTGATTGCTGAGTTTTGAAACCTGCCTTCTGAGTTCCAAAATCTGAGTTCTGAGTTCTAACTTCTGAATTCTGATTCCGGATCTCTGAATTCTGCGTTTTGATGTCTGAGGTCTGAATTGAGGGTTGCGAAACCTGATTCTGAATACGGATTCTTCGTTCTGCATGCTGAATTCTGAGTTCTGAGTTTCTAGTTCTCAACACTGAGTTCTGATTTTTGAGTTTTGAGTTCCGGGTTGGGAATTGTGGTTCTGAATACTGAGCTCTAATTTCTGAACTCTGCGTTCTGAATTTAGAATTCTGAGTTCTGCATTCAGATTCTGATTTCTGAGTGCTACATTCTAAATTCTGAATTGTAACATCTGAGTTCTGAGTACTACGTTCTAAGGGCTGAGTTCTGAATTGGAAATTCTGAGTTCTGCGTTCTGAGTTCTGAACACTAAGCTGTGAATTCTGAATTCAGAATTCGAGTTTGGGAATTCTGAGTTCTGTATTCTGATATCTGCATTCTGAGATTTGAGTTTGAAGCTGTACATTCTGAGTGCTCAATTTCGAATACTGAATTTGGAGTTCTAATTTCTGAGTTCTGAATTAAGAGTTCTGAGTTCTGAATTCT
This sequence comes from Ochotona princeps, assembly GCF_030435755.1. Lineage (NCBI taxonomy): Eukaryota > Metazoa > Chordata > Mammalia > Lagomorpha > Ochotonidae > Ochotona > Ochotona princeps. The sequence continues at coordinate 967,582 of NC_080866.1, read as the reverse complement.
GACTTGTGATTTCTGAGTTCTGAATTCCGCATTGATTACTGAGTTCCGATTTCTGAGTCCTGAATTCTGAATTGTGATCACAGAGTTCTGAGTTCTGTCTTCTGAATCCTAAGTTCGAAATGATGAGCTTTGAGTTCTGAATTCTGCATTGAATACTGAGTTCTGAGTTCTGACTTCAGAATTCTGAGCACTGAGATCTGTATTATGAGCTCTGAAAGCTGAGTTCTGAGTTCTAAATTATAAGTTCTGAATTCAGACTTCTGATTGCTGAGTTTTGAAACCTGCCTTCTGAGTTCCAAAGTCTGAGTTCTGAGTTCTAACTTCTGAATTCTGAGTCCGGATCTCTGAATTCTGCGTTTTGATGTCTGAGGTCTGAATTGAGGGTTGCGAAATCTGATTCTGAATACGGATTCTTCGTTCTGCATTCTGCATTCTGAGTTCTGAGTTTCTAGTTCTCAACACTGAGTTCTGATTTTTGAGTTTTGAGTTCCGGGTTGGGAATTGTGGTTCTGAATACTGAGCTCTAATTTCTGAACTCTGCGTTCTGAATTTAGAATTCTGAGTTCTGCATTCAGATTCTGATTTCTGAGTGCTACATTCTAAAGTCTGAATTGTAACATCTGAGTTCTGAGTACTACGTTCTAAGGGCTGAGTTCTGAATTGGAAATTCTGAGTTCTGCGTTCTGAGTTCTGAACACTAAGCTGTGAATTCTGAATTCAGAATTCGAGTTTGGGAATTCTGAGTTCTGTATTCTGATATCTGCATTCTGAGATTTGAGTTTGAAGCTGTACATTCTGAGTGCTCAATTTCGAATACTGAATTTGGAGTTCTAATTTCTGAGTTCTGAATTAAGAGTTCTGAGTTCTCAATTCTGACTTGTGATTTCTGAGTTCTGAATTCCGCATTGATTACTGAGTTCCGATTTCTGAGTCCTGAATTCTGAATTGTGATCACAGAGTTCTGAGTTCTGTCTTCTGAATCCTAAGTTCGAAATGATGAGCTTTGAGTTCTGAATTCTGTATTGAATACTGAGTTCTGAGTTCTGACTTCAGAATTCTGAGCACTGAGATCTGTATTATGAGCTCTGAAAGCTGAGTTCTGAGTTCTAAATTATAAGTTCTGAGTTCAGACTTCTGATTGCTGAGTTTTGAAACCTGCCTTCTGAGTTCCAAAATCTGAGTTCTGAGTTCTAACTTCTGAATTCTGATTCCGGATCTCTGAATTCTGCGTTTTGATGTCTGAGGTCTGAATTGAGGGTTGCGAAACCTGATTCTGAATACGGATTCTTCGTTCTGCATGCTGAATTCTGAGTTCTGAGTTTCTAGTTCTCAACACTGAGTTCTGATTTTTGAGTTTTGAGTTCCGGGTTGGGAATTGTGGTTCTGAATACTGAGCTCTAATTTCTGAACTCTGCGTTCTGAATTTAGAATTCTGAGTTCTGCATTCAGATTCTGATTTCTGAGTGCTACATTCTAAATTCTGAATTGTAACATCTGAGTTCTGAGTACTACGTTCTAAGGGCTGAGTTCTGAATTGGAAATTCTGAGTTCTGCGTTCTGAGTCCTGAACACTAAGCTGTGAATTCTGAATTCAGAATTCGAGTTTGGGAATTCTGAGTTCTGTATTCTGATATCTGCATTCTGAGATTTGAGTTTGAAGCTGTACATTCTGAGTGCTCAATTTCGAATACTGAATTTGGAGTTCTAATTTCTGAGTTCTGAATTAAGAGTTCTGAGTTCTGAATTCTGACTTGTGATTTCTGAGTTCTGAATTCCGCATTGATTACTGAGTTCCGATTTCTGAGTCCTGAATTCTGAATTGTGATCACAGAGTTCTGAGTTCTGTCTTCTGAATCCTAAGTTCGAAATGATGAGCTTTGAGTTCTGAATTCTGCATTGAATACTGAGTTCTGAGTTCTGACTTCAGAATTCTGAGCACTGAGATCTGTATTATGAGCTCTGAAAGCTGAGTTCTGAGTTCTAAATTATAAGTTCTGAGTTCAGACTTCTGATTGCTGAGTTTTGAAACCTGCCTTCTGAGTTCCAAAGTCTGAGTTCTGAGTTCTAACTTCTGAATTCTGATTCCGGATCTCTGAATTCTGCGTTTTGATGTCTGAGGTCTGAATTGAGGGTTGCGAAATCTGATTCTGAATACGGATTCTTCGTTCTGCATTCTGCATTCTGCATTCTGAGTTCTGAGTTTCTAGTTCTCAACACTGAGTTCTGATTTTTGAGTTTTGAGTTCCGGGTTGGGAATTGTGGTTCTGAATACTGAGCTCTAATTTCTGAACTCTGCGTTCTGAATTTAGAATTCTGAGTTCTGCATTCAGATTCTGATTTCTGAGTGCTACATTCTAAAGTCTGAATTGTAACATCTGAGTTCTGAGTACTACGTTCTAAGGGCTGAGTTCTGAATTGGAAATTCTGAGTTCTGCGTTCTGAGTCCTGAACACTAAGCTGTGAATTCTGAATTCAGAATTCGAGTTTGGGAATTCTGAGTTCTGTATTCTGATATCTGCATTCTGAGATTTGAGTTTGAAGCTGTACATTCTGAGTGCTCAATTTCGAATACTGAATTTGGAGTTCTAATTTCTGAGTTCTGAATTAAGAGTTCTGAGTTCTGAATTCTGACTTGTGATTTCTGAGTTCTGAATTCCGCATTGATTACTGAGTTCCGATTTCTGAGTCCTGAATTCTGAATTGTGATCACAGAGTTCTGAGTTCTGTCTTCTGAATCCTAAGTTCGAAATGATGAGCTTTGAGTTCTGAATTCTGCATTGAATACTGAGTTCTGAGTTCTGACTTCAGAATTCTGAGCACTGAGATCTGTATTATGAGCTCTGAAAGCTGAGTTCTGAGTTCTAAATTATAAGTTCTGAGTTCAGACTTCTGATTGCTGAGTTTTGAAACCTGCTTCTGAGTTCCAAAGTCTGAGTTCTGAGTTCTAACTTCTGAATTCTGAGTCCGGATCTCTGAATTCTGCGTTTTGATGTCTGAGGTCTGAATTGAGGGTTGCGAAACCTGATTCTGAATACGGATTCTTCGTTCTGCATTCTGCATTCTGAGTTCTGAGTTTCTAGTTACTCAACACTGAGTTCTGATTTTTGAGTTTTGAGTTCCGGGTTGGGAATTGTGGTTCTGAATACTGAGCTCTAATTTCTGAACTCTGCGTTCTGAATTTAGAATTCTGAGTTCTGCATTCAGATTCTGATTTCTGAGTGCTACATTCTAAAGTCTGAATTGTAACATCTGAGTTCTGAGTACTACGTTCTAAGGGCTGAGTTCTGAATTGGAAATTCTGAGTTCTGCGTTCTGAGTTCTGAACACTAAGCTGTGAATTCTGAATTCAGAATTCGAGTTTGGGAATTCTGAGTTCTGTATTCTGATATCTGCATTCTGAGATTTGAGTTTGAAGCTGTACATTCTGAGTGCTCAATTTCGAATACTGAATTTGGAGTTCTAATTTCTGAGTTCTGAATTAAGAGTTCTGAGTTCTGAATTCTGACTTGTGATTTCTGAGTTCTGAATTCCGCATTGATTACTGAGTTCCGATTTCTGAGTCCTGAATTCTGAATTGTGATCACAGAGTTCTGAGTTCTGTCTTCTGAATCCTAAGTTCGAAATGATGAGCTTTGAGTTCTGAATTCTGTATTGAATACTGAGTTCTGAGTTCTGACTTCAGAATTCTGAGCACTGAGATCTGTATTATGAGCTCTGAAAGCTGAGTTCTGAGTTCTAAATTATAAGTTCTGAGTTCAGACTTCTGATTGCTGAGTTTTGAAACCTGCCTTCTGAGTTCCAAAATCTGAGTTCTGAGTTCTAACTTCTGAATTCTGATTCCGGATCTCTGAATTCTGCGTTTTGATGTCTGAGGTCTGAATTGAGGGTTGCGAAACCTGATTCTGAATACGGATTCTTCGTTCTGCATGCTGAATTCTGAGTTCTGAGTTTCTAGTTCTCAACACTGAGTTCTGATTTTTGAGTTTTGAGTTCCGGGTTGGGAATTGTGGTTCTGAATACTGAGCTCTAATTTCTGAACTCTGCGTTCTGAATTTAGAATTCTGAGTTCTGCATTCAGATTCTGATTTCTGAGTGCTACATTCTAAATTCTGAATTGTAACATCTGAGTTCTGAGTACTACGTTCTAAGGGCTGAGTTCTGAATTGGAAATTCTGAGTTCTGCGTTCTGAGTCCTGAACACTAAGCTGTGAATTCTGAATTCAGAATTCGAGTTTGGGAATTCTGAGTTCTGTATTCTGATATCTGCATTCTGAGATTTGAGTTTGAAGCTGTACATTCTGAGTGCTCAATTTCGAATACTGAATTTGGAGTTCTAATTTCTGAGTTCTGAATTAAGAGTTCTGAGTTCTGAATTCTGACTTGTGATTTCTGAGTTCTGAATTCCGCATTGATTACTGAGTTCCGATTTCTGAGTCCTGAATTCTGAATTGTGATCACAGAGTTCTGAGTTCTGTCTTCTGAATCCTAAGTTCGAAATGATGAGCTTTGAGTTCTGAATTCTGCATTGAATACTGAGTTCTGAGTTCTGACTTCAGAATTCTGAGCACTGAGATCTGTATTATGAGCTCTGAAAGCTGAGTTCTGAGTTCTAAATTATAAGTTCTGAATTCAGACTTCTGATTGCTGAGTTTTGAAACCTGCCTTCTGAGTTCCAAAGTCTGAGTTCTGAGTTCTAACTTCTGAATTCTGAGTCCGGATCTCTGAATTCTGCGTTTTGATGTCTGAGGTCTGAATTGAGGGTTGCGAAATCTGATTCTGAATACGGATTCTTCGTTCTGCATTCTGCATTCTGAGTTCTGAGTTTCTAGTTCTCAACACTGAGTTCTGATTTTTGAGTTTTGAGTTCCGGGTTGGGAATTGTGGTTCTGAATACTGAGCTCTAATTTCTGAACTCTGCGTTCTGAATTTAGAATTCTGAGTTCTGCATTCAGATTCTGATTTCTGAGTGCTACATTCTAAAGTCTGAATTGTAACATCTGAGTTCTGAGTACTACGTTCTAAGGGCTGAGTTCTGAATTGGAAATTCTGAGTTCTGCGTTCTGAGTTCTGAACACTAAGCTGTGAATTCTGAATTCAGAATTCGAGTTTGGGAATTCTGAGTTCTGTATTCTGATATCTGCATTCTGAGATTTGAGTTTGAAGCTGTACATTCTGAGTGCTCAATTTCGAATACTGAATTTGGAGTTCTAATTTCTGAGTTCTGAATTAAGAGTTCTGAGTTCTCAATTCTGACTTGTGATTTCTGAGTTCTGAATTCCGCATTGATTACTGAGTTCCGATTTCTGAGTCCTGAATTCTGAATTGTGATCACAGAGTTCTGAGTTCTGTCTTCTGAATCCTAAGTTCGAAATGATGAGCTTTGAGTTCTGAATTCTGTATTGAATACTGAGTTCTGAGTTCTGACTTCAGAATTCTGAGCACTGAGATCTGTATTATGAGCTCTGAAAGCTGAGTTCTGAGTTCTAAATTATAAGTTCTGAGTTCAGACTTCTGATTGCTGAGTTTTGAAACCTGCCTTCTGAGTTCCAAAATCTGAGTTCTGAGTTCTAACTTCTGAATTCTGATTCCGGATCTCTGAATTCTGCGTTTTGATGTCTGAGGTCTGAATTGAGGGTTGCGAAACCTGATTCTGAATACGGATTCTTCGTTCTGCATGCTGAATTCTGAGTTCTGAGTTTCTAGTTCTCAACACTGAGTTCTGATTTTTGAGTTTTGAGTTCCGGGTTGGGAATTGTGGTTCTGAATACTGAGCTCTAATTTCTGAACTCTGCGTTCTGAATTTAGAATTCTGAGTTCTGCATTCAGATTCTGATTTCTGAGTGCTACATTCTAAATTCTGAATTGTAACATCTGAGTTCTGAGTACTACGTTCTAAGGGCTGAGTTCTGAATTGGAAATTCTGAGTTCTGCGTTCTGAGTCCTGAACACTAAGCTGTGAATTCTGAATTCAGAATTCGAGTTTGGGAATTCTGAGTTCTGTATTCTGATATCTGCATTCTGAGATTTGAGTTTGAAGCTGTACATTCTGAGTGCTCAATTTCGAATACTGAATTTGGAGTTCTAATTTCTGAGTTCTGAATTAAGAGTTCTGAGTTCTGAATTCTGACTTGTGATTTCTGAGTTCTGAATTCCGCATTGATTACTGAGTTCCGATTTCTGAGTCCTGAATTCTGAATTGTGATCACAGAGTTCTGAGTTCTGTCTTCTGAATCCTAAGTTCGAAATGATGAGCTTTGAGTTCTGAATTCTGCATTGAATACTGAGTTCTGAGTTCTGACTTCAGAATTCTGAGCACTGAGATCTGTATTATGAGCTCTGAAAGCTGAGTTCTGAGTTCTAAATTATAAGTTCTGAATTCAGACTTCTGATTGCTGAGTTTTGAAACCTGCCTTCTGAGTTCCAAAGTCTGAGTTCTGAGTTCTAACTTCTGAATTCTGAGTCCGGATCTCTGAATTCTGCGTTTTGATGTCTGAGGTCTGAATTGAGGGTTGCGAAATCTGATTCTGAATACGGATTCTTCGTTCTGCATTCTGCATTCTGAGTTCTGAGTTTCTAGTTCTCAACACTGAGTTCTGATTTTTGAGTTTTGAGTTCCGGGTTGGGAATTGTGGTTCTGAATACTGAGCTCTAATTTCTGAACTCTGCGTTCTGAATTTAGAATTCTGAGTTCTGCATTCAGATTCTGATTTCTGAGTGCTACATTCTAAAGTCTGAATTGTAACATCTGAGTTCTGAGTACTACGTTCTAAGGGCTGAGTTCTGAATTGGAAATTCTGAGTTCTGCGTTCTGAGTTCTGAACACTAAGCTGTGAATTCTGAATTCAGAATTCGAGTTTGGGAATTCTGAGTTCTGTATTCTGATATCTGCATTCTGAGATTTGAGTTTGAAGCTGTACATTCTGAGTGCTCAATTTCGAATACTGAATTTGGAGTTCTAATTTCTGAGTTCTGAATTAAGAGTTCTGAGTTCTCAATTCTGACTTGTGATTTCTGAGTTCTGAATTCCGCATTGATTACTGAGTTCCGATTTCTGAGTCCTGAATTCTGAATTGTGATCACAGAGTTCTGAGTTCTGTCTTCTGAATCCTAAGTTCGAAATGATGAGCTTTGAGTTCTGAATTCTGTATTGAATACTGAGTTCTGAGTTCTGACTTCAGAATTCTGAGCACTGAGATCTGTATTATGAGCTCTGAAAGCTGAGTTCTGAGTTCTAAATTATAAGTTCTGAGTTCAGACTTCTGATTGCTGAGTTTTGAAACCTGCCTTCTGAGTTCCAAAATCTGAGTTCTGAGTTCTAACTTCTGAATTCTGATTCCGGATCTCTGAATTCTGCGTTTTGATGTCTGAGGTCTGAATTGAGGGTTGCGAAACCTGATTCTGAATACGGATTCTTCGTTCTGCATGCTGAATTCTGAGTTCTGAGTTTCTAGTTCTCAACACTGAGTTCTGATTTTTGAGTTTTGAGTTCCGGGTTGGGAATTGTGGTTCTGAATACTGAGCTCTAATTTCTGAACTCTGCGTTCTGAATTTAGAATTCTGAGTTCTGCATTCAGATTCTGATTTCTGAGTGCTACATTCTAAATTCTGAATTGTAACATCTGAGTTCTGAGTACTACGTTCTAAGGGCTGAGTTCTGAATTGGAAATTCTGAGTTCTGCGTTCTGAGTCCTGAACACTAAGCTGTGAATTCTGAATTCAGAATTCGAGTTTGGGAATTCTGAGTTCTGTATTCTGATATCTGCATTCTGAGATTTGAGTTTGAAGCTGTACATTCTGAGTGCTCAATTTCGAATACTGAATTTGGAGTTCTAATTTCTGAGTTCTGAATTAAGAGTTCTGAGTTCTGAATTCTGACTTGTGATTTCTGAGTTCTGAATTCCGCATTGATTACTGAGTTCCGATTTCTGAGTCCTGAATTCTGAATTGTGATCACAGAGTTCTGAGTTCTGTCTTCTGAATCCTAAGTTCGAAATGATGAGCTTTGAGTTCTGAATTCTGCATTGAATACTGAGTTCTGAGTTCTGACTTCAGAATTCTGAGCACTGAGATCTGTATTATGAGCTCTGAAAGCTGAGTTCTGAGTTCTAAATTATAAGTTCTGAGTTCAGACTTCTGATTGCTGAGTTTTGAAACCTGCCTTCTGAGTTCCAAAGTCTGAGTTCTGAGTTCTAACTTCTGAATTCTGATTCCGGATCTCTGAATTCTGCGTTTTGATGTCTGAGGTCTGAATTGAGGGTTGCGAAATCTGATTCTGAATACGGATTCTTCGTTCTGCATTCTGCATTCTGCATTCTGAGTTCTGAGTTTCTAGTTCTCAACACTGAGTTCTGATTTTTGAGTTTTGAGTTCCGGGTTGGGAATTGTGGTTCTGAATACTGAGCTCTAATTTCTGAACTCTGCGTTCTGAATTTAGAATTCTGAGTTCTGCATTCAGATTCTGATTTCTGAGTGCTACATTCTAAAGTCTGAATTGTAACATCTGAGTTCTGAGTACTACGTTCTAAGGGCTGAGTTCTGAATTGGAAATTCTGAGTTCTGCGTTCTGAGTCCTGAACACTAAGCTGTGAATTCTGAATTCAGAATTCGAGTTTGGGAATTCTGAGTTCTGTATTCTGATATCTGCATTCTGAGATTTGAGTTTGAAGCTGTACATTCTGAGTGCTCAATTTCGAATACTGAATTTGGAGTTCTAATTTCTGAGTTCTGAATTAAGAGTTCTGAGTTCTGAATTCTGACTTGTGATTTCTGAGTTCTGAATTCCGCATTGATTACTGAGTTCCGATTTCTGAGTCCTGAATTCTGAATTGTGATCACAGAGTTCTGAGTTCTGTCTTCTGAATCCTAAGTTCGAAATGATGAGCTTTGAGTTCTGAATTCTGCATTGAATACTGAGTTCTGAGTTCTGACTTCAGAATTCTGAGCACTGAGATCTGTATTATGAGCTCTGAAAGCTGAGTTCTGAGTTCTAAATTATAAGTTCTGAGTTCAGACTTCTGATTGCTGAGTTTTGAAACCTGCCTTCTGAGTTCCAAAGTCTGAGTTCTGAGTTCTAACTTCTGAATTCTGAGTCCGGATCTCTGAATTCTGCGTTTTGATGTCTGAGGTCTGAATTGAGGGTTGCGAAACCTGATTCTGAATACGGATTCTTCGTTCTGCATGCTGAATTCTGAGTTCTGAGTTTCTAGTTCTCAACACTGAGTTCTGATTTTTGAGTTTTGAGTTCCGGGTTGGGAATTGTGGTTCTGAATACTGAGCTCTAATTTCTGAACTCTGCGTTCTGAATTTAGAATTCTGAGTTCTGCATTCAGATTCTGATTTCTGAGTGCTACATTCTAAGTTCTGAATTGTAACATCTGAGTTCTGAGTACTACGTTCTAAGGGCTGAGTTCTGAATTGGAAATTCTGAGTTCTGCGTTCTGAGTCCTGAACACTAAGCTGTGAATTCTGAATTCAGAATTCGAGTTTGGGAATTCTGAGTTCTGTATTCTGATATCTGCATTCTGAGATTTGAGTTTGAAGCTGTACATTCTGAGTGCTCAATTTCGAATACTGAATTTGGAGTTCTAATTTCTGAGTTCTGAATTAAGAGTTCTGAGTTCTGAATTCTGACTTGTGATTTCTGAGTTCTGAATTCCGCATTGATTACTGAGTTCCGATTTCTGAGTCCTGAATTCTGAATTGTGATCACAGAGTTCTGAGTTCTGTCTTCTGAATCCTAAGTTCGAAATGATGAGCTTTGAGTTCTGAATTCTGCATTGAATACTGAGTTCTGAGTTCTGACTTCAGAATTCTGAGCACTGAGATCTGTATTATGAGCTCTGAAAGCTGAGTTCTGAGTTCTAAATTATAAGTTCTGAGTTCAGACTTCTGATTGCTGAGTTTTGAAACCTGCCTTCTGAGTTCCAAAGTCTGAGTTCTGAGTTCTAACTTCTGAATTCTGAGTCCGGATCTCTGAATTCTGCGTTTTGATGTCTGAGGTCTGAATTGAGGGTTGCGAAATCTGATTCTGAATACGGATTCTTCGTTCTGCATTCTGCATTCTGAGTTCTGAGTTTCTAGTTCTCAACACTGAGTTCTGATTTTTGAGTTTTGAGTTCCGGGTTGGGAATTGTGGTTCTGAATACTGAGCTCTAATTTCTGAACTCTGCGTTCTGAATTTAGAATTCTGAGTTCTGCATTCAGATTCTGATTTCTGAGTGCTACATTCTAAAGTCTGAATTGTAACATCTGAGTTCTGAGTACTACGTTCTAAGGGCTGAGTTCTGAATTGGAAATTCTGAGTTCTGCGTTCTGAGTTCTGAACACTAAGCTGTGAATTCTGAATTCAGAATTCGAGTTTGGGAATTCTGAGTTCTGTATTCTGATATCTGCATTCTGAGATTTGAGTTTGAAGCTGTACATTCTGAGTGCTCAATTTCGAATACTGAATTTGGAGTTCTAATTTCTGAGTTCTGAATTAAGAGTTCTGAGTTCTGAATTCTGACTTGTGATTTCTGAGTTCTGAATTCCGCATTGATTACTGAGTTCCGATTTCTGAGTCCTGAATTCTGAATTGTGATCACAGAGTTCTGAGTTCTGTCTTCTGAATCCTAAGTTCGAAATGATGAGCTTTGAGTTCTGAATTCTGTATTGAATACTGAGTTCTGAGTTCTGACTTCAGAATTCTGAGCACTGAGATCTGTATTATGAGCTCTGAAAGCTGAGTTCTGAGTTCTAAATTATAAGTTCTGAGTTCAGACTTCTGATTGCTGAGTTTTGAAACCTGCCTTCTGAGTTCCAAAGTCTGAGTTCTGAGTTCTAACTTCTGAATTCTGAGTCCGGATCTCTGAATTCTGCGTTTTGATGTCTGAGGTCTGAATTGAGGGTTGCGAAATCTGATTCTGAATACGGATTCTTCGTTCTGCATTCTGCATTCTGAGTTCTGAGTTTCTAGTTCTCAACACTGAGTTCTGATTTTTGAGTTTTGAGTTCCGGGTTGGGAATTGTGGTTCTGAATACTGAGCTCTAATTTCTGAACTCTGCGTTCTGAATTTAGAATTCTGAGTTCTGCATTCAGATTCTGATTTCTGAGTGCTACATTCTAAAGTCTGAATTGTAACATCTGAGTTCTGAGTACTACGTTCTAAGGGCTGAGTTCTGAATTGGAAATTCTGAGTTCTGCGTTCTGAGTTCTGAACACTAAGCTGTGAATTCTGAATTCAGAATTCGAGTTTGGGAATTCTGAGTTCTGTATTCTGATATCTGCATTCTGAGATTTGAGTTTGAAGCTGTACATTCTGAGTGCTCAATTTCGAATACTGAATTTGGAGTTCTAATTTCTGAGTTCTGAATTAAGAGTTCTGAGTTCTGAATTCTGACTTGTGATTTCTGAGTTCTGAATTCCGCATTGATTACTGAGTTCCGATTTCTGAGTCCTGAATTCTGAATTGTGATCACAGAGTTCTGAGTTCTGTCTTCTGAATCCTAAGTTCGAAATGATGAGCTTTGAGTTCTGAATTCTGTATTGAATACTGAGTTCTGAGTTCTGACTTCAGAATTCTGAGCACTGAGATCTGTATTATGAGCTCTGAAAGCTGAGTTCTGAGTTCTAAATTATAAGTTCTGAGTTCAGACTTCTGATTGCTGAGTTTTGAAACCTGCCTTCTGAGTTCCAAAATCTGAGTTCTGAGTTCTAACTTCTGAATTCTGAGTCCGGATCTCTGAATTCTGCGTTTTGATGTCTGAGGTCTGAATTGAGGGTTGCGAAACCTGATTCTGAATACGGATTCTTCGTTCTGCATGCTGAATTCTGAGTTCTGAGTTTCTAGTTCTCAACACTGAGTTCTGATTTTTGAGTTTTGAGTTCCGGGTTGGGAATTGTGGTTCTGAATACTGAGCTCTAATTTCTGAACTCTGCGTTCTGAATTTAGAATTCTGAGTTCTGCATTCAGATTCTGATTTCTGAGTGCTACATTCTAAATTCTGAATTGTAACATCTGAGTTCTGAGTACTACGTTCTAAGGGCTGAGTTCTGAATTGGAAATTCTGAGTTCTGCGTTCTGAGTCCTGAACACTAAGCTGTGAATTCTGAATTCAGAATTCGAGTTTGGGAATTCTGAGTTCTGTATTCTGATATCTGCATTCTGAGATTTGAGTTTGAAGCTGTACATTCTGAGTGCTCAATTTCGAATACTGAATTTGGAGTTCTAATTTCTGAGTTCTGAATTAAGAGTTCTGAGTTCTGAATTCTGACTTGTGATTTCTGAGTTCTGAATTCCGCATTGATTACTGAGTTCCGATTTCTGAGTCCTGAATTCTGAATTGTGATCACAGAGTTCTGAGTTCTGTCTTCTGAATCCTAAGTTCGAAATGATGAGCTTTGAGTTCTGAATTCTGCATTGAATACTGAGTTCTGAGTTCTGACTTCAGAATTCTGAGCACTGAGATCTGTATTATGAGCTCTGAAAGCTGAGTTCTGAGTTCTAAATTATAAGTTCTGAGTTCAGACTTCTGATTGCTGAGTTTTGAAACCTGCCTTCTGAGTTCCAAAGTCTGAGTTCTGAGTTCTAACTTCTGAATTCTGAGTCCGGATCTCTGAATTCTGCGTTTTGATGTCTGAGGTCTGAATTGAGGGTTGCGAAATCTGATTCTGAATACGGATTCTTCGTTCTGCATTCTGCATTCTGAGTTCTGAGTTTCTAGTTCTCAACACTGAGTTCTGATTTTTGAGTTTTGAGTTCCGGGTTGGGAATTGTGGTTCTGAATACTGAGCTCTAATTTCTGAACTCTGCGTTCTGAATTTAGAATTCTGAGTTCTGCATTCAGATTCTGATTTCTGAGTGCTACATTCTAAAGTCTGAATTGTAACATCTGAGTTCTGAGTACTACGTTCTAAGGGCTGAGTTCTGAATTGGAAATTCTGAGTTCTGCGTTCTGAGTTCTGAACACTAAGCTGTGAATTCTGAATTCAGAATTCGAGTTTGGGAATTCTGAGTTCTGTATTCTGATATCTGCATTCTGAGATTTGAGTTTGAAGCTGTACATTCTGAGTGCTCAATTTCGAATACTGAATTTGGAGTTCTAATTTCTGAGTTCTGAATTAAGAGTTCTGAGTTCTGAATTCTGACTTGTGATTTCTGAGTTCTGAATTCCGCATTGATTACTGAGTTCCGATTTCTGAGTCCTGAATTCTGAATTGTGATCACAGAGTTCTGAGTTCTGTCTTCTGAATCCTAAGTTCGAAATGATGAGCTTTGAGTTCTGAATTCTGTATTGAATACTGAGTTCTGAGTTCTGACTTCAGAATTCTGAGCACTGAGATCTGTATTATGAGCTCTGAAAGCTGAGTTCTGAGTTCTAAATTATAAGTTCTCAGTTCAGACTTCTGATTGCTGAGTTTTGAAACCTGCCTTCTGAGTTCCAAAGTCTGAGTTCTGAGTTCTAACTTCTGAATTCTGAGTCCGGATCTCTGAATTCTGCGTTTTGATGTCTGAGGTCTGAATTGAGGGTTGCGAAATCTGATTCTGAATACGGATTCTTCGTTCTGCATTCTGCATTCTGAGTTCTGAGTTTCTAGTTCTCAACACTGAGTTCTGATTTTTGAGTTTTGAGTTCCAGGTTGGGAATTGTGGTTCTGAATACTGAGCTCTAATTTCTGAACTCTGCGTTCTGAATTTAGAATTCTGAGTTCTGCATTCAGATTCTGATTTCTGAGTGCTACATTCTAAAGTCTGAATTGTAACATCTGAGTTCTGAGTACTACGTTCTAAGGGCTGAGTTCTGAATTGGAAATTCTGAGTTCTGCGTTCTGAGTTCTGAACACTAAGCTGTGAATTCTGAATTCAGAATTCGAGTTTGGGAATTCTGAGTTCTGTATTCTGATATCTGCATTCTGAGATTTGAGTTTGAAGCTGTACATTCTGAGTGCTCAATTTCGAATACTGAATTTGGAGTTCTAATTTCTGAGTTCTGAATTAAGAGTTCTGAGTTCTCAATTCTGACTTGTGATTTCTGAGTTCTGAATTCCGCATTGATTACTGAGTTCCGATTTCTGAGTCCTGAATTCTGAATTGTGATCACAGAGTTCTGAGTTCTGTCTTCTGAATCCTAAGTTCGAAATGATGAGCTTTGAGTTCTGAATTCTGTATTGAATACTGAGTTCTGAGTTCTGACTTCAGAATTCTGAGCACTGAGATCTGTATTATGAGCTCTGAAAGCTGAGTTCTGAGTTCTAAATTATAAGTTCTGAGTTCAGACTTCTGATTGCTGAGTTTTGAAACCTGCCTTCTGAGTTCCAAAATCTGAGTTCTGAGTTCTAACTTCTGAATTCTGAGTCCGGATCTCTGAATTCTGCGTTTTGATGTCTGAGGTCTGAATTGAGGGTTGCGAAACCTGATTCTGAATACGGATTCTTCGTTCTGCATGCTGAATTCTGAGTTCTGAGTTTCTAGTTCTCAACACTGAGTTCTGATTTTTGAGTTTTGAGTTCCGGGTTGGGAATTGTGGTTCTGAATACTGAGCTCTAATTTCTGAACTCTGCGTTCTGAATTTAGAATTCTGAGTTCTGCATTCAGATTCTGATTTCTGAGTGCTACATTCTAAATTCTGAATTGTAACATCTGAGTTCTGAGTACTACGTTCTAAGGGCTGAGTTCTGAATTGGAAATTCTGAGTTCTGCGTTCTGAGTCCTGAACACTAAGCTGTGAATTCTGAATTCAGAATTCGAGTTTGGGAATTCTGAGTTCTGTATTCTGATATCTGCATTCTGAGATTTGAGTTTGAAGCTGTACATTCTGAGTGCTCAATTTCGAATACTGAATTTGGAGTTCTAATTTCTGAGTTCTGAATTAAGAGTTCTGAGTTCTCAATTCTGACTTGTGATTTCTGAGTTCTGAATTCCGCATTGATTACTGAGTTCCGATTTCTGAGTCCTGAATTCTGAATTGTGATCACAGAGTTCTGAGTTCTGTCTTCTGAATCCTAAGTTCGAAATGATGAGCTTTGAGTTCTGAATTCTGCATTGAATACTGAGTTCTGAGTTCTGACTTCAGAATTCTGAGCACTGAGATCTGTATTATGAGCTCTGAAAGCTGAGTTCTGAGTTCTAAATTATAAGTTCTGAGTTCAGACTTCTGATTGCTGAGTTTTGAAACCTGCCTTCTGAGTTCCAAAGTCTGAGTTCTGAGTTCTAACTTCTGAATTCTGAGTCCGGATCTCTGAATTCTGCGTTTTGATGTCTGAGGTCTGAATTGAGGGTTGCGAAATCTGATTCTGAATACGGATTCTTCGTTCTGCATTCTGCATTCTGAGTTCTGAGTTTCTAGT
This sequence comes from Ochotona princeps, assembly GCF_030435755.1. Classification (NCBI taxonomy): domain Eukaryota; kingdom Metazoa; phylum Chordata; class Mammalia; order Lagomorpha; family Ochotonidae; genus Ochotona; species Ochotona princeps. The sequence goes on along the minus strand of NC_080866.1, from coordinate 952,257 downwards.
TCTCAACACTGAGTTCTGATTTTTGAGTTTTGAGTTCCGGGTTGGGAATTGTGGTTCTGAATACTGAGCTCTAATTTCTGAACTCTGCGTTCTGAATTTAGAATTCTGAGTTCTGCATTCAGATTCTGATTTCTGAGTGCTACATTCTAAAGTCTGAATTGTAACATCTGAGTTCTGAGTACTACGTTCTAAGGGCTGAGTTCTGAATTGGAAATTCTGAGTTCTGCGTTCTGAGTTCTGAACACTAAGCTGTGAATTCTGAATTCAGAATTCGAGTTTGGGAATTCTGAGTTCTGTATTCTGATATCTGCATTCTGAGATTTGAGTTTGAAGCTGTACATTCTGAGTGCTCAATTTCGAATACTGAATTTGGAGTTCTAATTTCTGAGTTCTGAATTAAGAGTTCTGAGTTCTGAATTCTGAGTTGTGATTTCTGAGTTCTGAATTCCGCATTGATTACTGAGTTCCGATTTCTGAGTCCTGAATTCTGAATTGTGATCACAGAGTTCTGAGTTCTGTCTTCTGAATCCTAAGTTCGAAATGATGAGCTTTGAGTTCTGAATTCTGTATTGAATACTGAGTTCTGAGTTCTGACTTCAGAATTCTGAGCACTGAGATCTGTATTATGAGCTCTGAAAGCTGAGTTCTGAGTTCTAAATTATAAGTTCTGAGTTCAGACTTCTGATTGCTGAGTTTTGAAACCTGCCTTCTGAGTTCCAAAATCTGAGTTCTGAGTTCTAACTTCTGAATTCTGAGTCCGGATCTCTGAATTCTGCGTTTTGATGTCTGAGGTCTGAATTGAGGGTTGTGAAACCTGATTCTGAATACGGATTCTTCGTTCCGCATGCTGAATTCTGAGTTCTGAGTTTCTAGTTCTCAACACTGAGTTCTGATTTTTGAGTTTTGAGTTCCGGGTTGGGAATTGTGGTTCTGAATACTGAGCTCTAATTTCTGAACTCTGCGTTCTGAATTTAGAATTCTGAGTTCTGCATTCAGATTCTGATTTCTGAGTGCTACATTCTAAATTCTGAATTGTAACATCTGAGTTCTGAGTACTACGTTCTAAGGGCTGAGTTCTGAATTGGAAATTCTGAGTTCTGCGTTCTGAGTCCTGAACACTAAGCTGTGAATTCTGAATTCAGAATTCGAGTTTGGGAATTCTGAGTTCTGTATTCTGATATCTGCATTCTGAGATTTGAGTTTGAAGCTGTACATTCTGAGTGCTCAATTTCGAATACTGAATTTGGAGTTCTAATTTCTGAGTTCTGAATTAAGAGTTCTGAGTTCTGAATTCTGACTTGTGATTTCTGAGTTCTGAATTCCGCATTGATTACTGAGTTCCGATTTCTGAGTCCTGAATTCTGAATTGTGATCACAGAGTTCTGAGTTCTGTCTTCTGAATCCTAAGTTCGAAATGATGAGCTTTGAGTTCTGAATTCTGCATTGAATACTGAGTTCTGAGTTCTGACTTCAGAATTCTGAGCACTGAGATCTGTATTATGAGCTCTGAAAGCTGAGTTCTGAGTTCTAAATTATAAGTTCTGAGTTCAGACTTCTGATTGCTGAGTTTTGAAACCTGCCTTCTGAGTTCCAAAGTCTGAGTTCTGAGTTCTAACTTCTGAATTCTGAGTCCGGATCTCTGAATTCTGCGTTTTGATGTCTGAGGTCTGAATTGAGGGTTGCGAAATCTGATTCTGAATACGGATTCTTCGTTCTGCATTCTGCATTCTGAGTTCTGAGTTTCTAGTTCTCAACACTGAGTTCTGATTTTTGAGTTTTGAGTTCCGGGTTGGGAATTGTGGTTCTGAATACTGAGCTCTAATTTCTGAACTCTGCGTTCTGAATTTAGAATTCTGAGTTCTGCATTCAGATTCTGATTTCTGAGTGCTACATTCTAAAGTCTGAATTGTAACATCTGAGTTCTGAGTACTACGTTCTAAGGGCTGAGTTCTGAATTGGAAATTCTGAGTTCTGCGTTCTGAGTTCTGAACACTAAGCTGTGAATTCTGAATTCAGAATTCGAGTTTGGGAATTCTGAGTTCTGTATTCTGATATCTGCATTCTGAGATTTGAGTTTGAAGCTGTACATTCTGAGTGCTCAATTTCGAATACTGAATTTGGAGTTCTAATTTCTGAGTTCTGAATTAAGAGTTCTGAGTTCTGAATTCTGAGTTGTGATTTCTGAGTTCTGAATTCCGCATTGATTACTGAGTTCCGATTTCTGAGTCCTGAATTCTGAATTGTGATCACAGAGTTCTGAGTTCTGTCTTCTGAATCCTAAGTTCGAAATGATGAGCTTTGAGTTCTGAATTCTGTATTGAATACTGAGTTCTGAGTTCTGACTTCAGAATTCTGAGCACTGAGATCTGTATTATGAGCTCTGAAAGCTGAGTTCTGAGTTCTAAATTATAAGTTCTGAGTTCAGACTTCTGATTGCTGAGTTTTGAAACCTGCCTTCTGAGTTCCAAAATCTGAGTTCTGAGTTCTAACTTCTGAATTCTGAGTCCGGATCTCTGAATTCTGCGTTTTGATGTCTGAGGTCTGAATTGAGGGTTGTGAAACCTGATTCTGAATACGGATTCTTCGTTCCGCATGCTGAATTCTGAGTTCTGAGTTTCTAGTTCTCAACACTGAGTTCTGATTTTTGAGTTTTGAGTTCCGGGTTGGGAATTGTGGTTCTGAATACTGAGCTCTAATTTCTGAACTCTGCGTTCTGAATTTAGAATTCTGAGTTCTGCATTCAGATTCTGATTTCTGAGTGCTACATTCTAAATTCTGAATTGTAACATCTGAGTTCTGAGTACTACGTTCTAAGGGCTGAGTTCTGAATTGGAAATTCTGAGTTCTGCGTTCTGAGTCCTGAACACTAAGCTGTGAATTCTGAATTCAGAATTCGAGTTTGGGAATTCTGAGTTCTGTATTCTGATATCTGCATTCTGAGATTTGAGTTTGAAGCTGTACATTCTGAGTGCTCAATTTCGAATACTGAATTTGGAGTTCTAATTTCTGAGTTCTGAATTAAGAGTTCTGAGTTCTGAATTCTGACTTGTGATTTCTGAGTTCTGAATTCCGCATTGATTACTGAGTTCCGATTTCTGAGTCCTGAATTCTGAATTGTGATCACAGAGTTCTGAGTTCTGTCTTCTGAATCCTAAGTTCGAAATGATGAGCTTTGAGTTCTGAATTCTGCATTGAATACTGAGTTCTGAGTTCTGACTTCAGAATTCTGAGCACTGAGATCTGTATTATGAGCTCTGAAAGCTGAGTTCTGAGTTCTAAATTATAAGTTCTGAGTTCAGACTTCTGATTGCTGAGTTTTGAAACCTGCCTTCTGAGTTCCAAAGTCTGAGTTCTGAGTTCTAACTTCTGAATTCTGAGTCCGGATCTCTGAATTCTGCGTTTTGATGTCTGAGGTCTGAATTGAGGGTTGCGAAATCTGATTCTGAATACGGATTCTTCGTTCTGCATTCTGCATTCTGAGTTCTGAGTTTCTAGTTCTCAACACTGAGTTCTTATTTTTGAGTTTTGAGTTCCGGGTTGGGAATTGTGGTTCTGAATACTGAGCTCTAATTTCTGAACTCTGCGTTCTGAATTTAGAATTCTGAGTTCTGCATTCAGATTCTGATTTCTGAGTGCTACATTCTAAAGTCTGAATTGTAACATCTGAGTTCTGAGTACTACGTTCTAAGGGCTGAGTTCTGAATTGGAAATTCTGAGTTCTGCGTTCTGAGTTCTGAACACTAAGCTGTGAATTCTGAATTCAGAATTCGAGTTTGGGAATTCTGAGTTCTGTATTCTGATATCTGCATTCTGAGATTTGAGTTTGAAGCTGTACATTCTGAGTGCTCAATTTCGAATACTGAATTTGGAGTTCTAATTTCTGAGTTCTGAATTAAGAGTTCTGAGTTCTGAATTCTGACTTGTGATTTCTGAGTTCTGAATTCCGCATTGATTACTGAGTTCCGATTTCTGAGTCCTGAATTCTGAATTGTGATCACAGAGTTCTGAGTTCTGTCTTCTGAATCCTAAGTTCGAAATGATGAGCTTTGAGTTCTGAATTCTGTATTGAATACTGAGTTCTGAGTTCTGACTTCAGAATTCTGAGCACTGAGATCTGTATTATGAGCTCTGAAAGCTGAGTTCTGAGTTCTAAATTATAAGTTCTGAGTTCAGACTTCTGATTGCTGAGTTTTGAAACCTGCCTTCTGAGTTCCAAAGTCTGAGTTCTGAGTTCTAACTTCTGAATTCTGAGTCCGGATCTCTGAATTCTGCGTTTTGATGTCTGAGGTCTGAATTGAGGGTTGCGAAACCTGATTCTGAATACGGATTCTTCGTTCCGCATGCTGAATTCTGAGTTCTGAGTTTCTAGTTCTCAACACTGAGTTCTGATTTTTGAGTTTTGAGTTCCGGGTTGGGAATTGTGGTTCTGAATACTGAGCTCTAATTTCTGAACTCTGCGTTCTGAATTTAGAATTCTGAGTTCTGCATTCAGATTCTGATTTCTGAGTGCTACATTCTAAAGTCTGAATTGTAACATCTGAGTTCTGAGTACTACGTTCTAAGGGCTGAGTTCTGAATTGGAAATTCTGAGTTCTGCGTTCTGAGTCCTGAACACTAAGCTGTGAATTCTGAATTCAGAATTCGAGTTTGGGAATTCTGAGTTCTGTATTCTGATATCTGCATTCTGAGATTTGAGTTTGAAGCTGTACATTCTGAGTGCTCAATTTCGAATACTGAATTTGGAGTTCTAATTTCTGAGTTCTGAATTAAGAGTTCTGAGTTCTCAATTCTGACTTGTGATTTCTGAGTTCTGAATTCCGCATTGATTACTGAGTTCCGACTTCTGAGTCCTGAATTCTGAATTGTGATCACAGAGTTCTGAGTTCTGTCTTCTGAATCCTAAGTTCGAAATGATGAGCTTTGAGTTCTGAATTCTGCATTGAATACTGAGTTCTGAGTTCTGACTTCAGAATTCTGAGCACTGAGATCTGTATTATGAGCTCTGAAAGCTGAGTTCTGAGTTCTAAATTATAAGTTCTGAATTCAGACTTCTGATTGCTGAGTTTTGAAACCTGCCTTCTGAGTTCCAAAGTCTGAGTTCTGAGTTCTAACTTCTGAATTCTGAGTCCGGATCTCTGAATTCTGCGTTTTGATGTCTGAGGTCTGAATTGAGGGTTGCGAAATCTGATTCTGAATACGGATTCTTCGTTCTGCATTCTGCATTCTGAGTTCTGAGTTTCTAGTTCTCAACACTGAGTTCTGATTTTTGAGTTTTGAGTTCCGGGTTGGGAATTGTGGTTCTGAATACTGAGCTCTAATTTCTGAACTCTGCGTTCTGAATTTAGAATTCTGAGTTCTGCATTCAGATTCTGATTTCTGAGTGCTACATTCTAAAGTCTGAATTGTAACATCTGAGTTCTGAGTACTACGTTCTAAGGGCTGAGTTCTGAATTGGAAATTCTGAGTTCTGCGTTCTGAGTTCTGAACACTAAGCTGTGAATTCTGAATTCAGAATTCGAGTTTGGGAATTCTGAGTTCTGTATTCTGATATCTGCATTCTGAGATTTGAGTTTGAAGCTGTACATTCTGAGTGCTCAATTTCGAATACTGAATTTGGAGTTCTAATTTCTGAGTTCTGAATTAAGAGTTCTGAGTTCTCAATTCTGACTTGTGATTTCTGAGTTCTGAATTCCGCATTGATTACTGAGTTCCGATTTCTGAGTCCTGAATTCTGAATTGTGATCACAGAGTTCTGAGTTCTGTCTTCTGAATCCTAAGTTCGAAATGATGAGCTTTGAGTTCTGAATTCTGTATTGAATACTGAGTTCTGAGTTCTGACTTCAGAATTCTGAGCACTGAGATCTGTATTATGAGCTCTGAAAGCTGAGTTCTGAGTTCTAAATTATAAGTTCTGAATTCAGACTTCTGATTGCTGAGTTTTGAAACCTGCCTTCTGAGTTCCAAAATCTGAGTTCTGAGTTCTAACTTCTGAATTCTGAGTCCGGATCTCTGAATTCTGCGTTTTGATGTCTGAGGTCTGAATTGAGGGTTGCGAAATCTGATTCTGAATACGGATTCTTCGTTCTGCATTCTGCATGCTGAATTCTGAGTTCTGAGTTTCTAGTTCTCAACACTGAGTTCTGATTTTTGAGTTTTGAGTTCCGGGTTGGGAATTGTGGTTCTGAATACTGAGCTCTAATTTCTGAACTCTGCGTTCTGAATTTAGAATTCTGAGTTCTGCATTCAGATTCTGATTTCTGAGTGCTACATTCTAAAGTCTGAATTGTAACATCTGAGTTCTGAGTACTACGTTCTAAGGGCTGAGTTCTGAATTGGAAATTCTGAGTTCTGCGTTCTGAGTTCTGAACACTAAGCTGTGAATTCTGAATTCAGAATTCGAGTTTGGGAATTCTGAGTTCTGTATTCTGATATCTGCATTCTGAGATTTGAGTTTGAAGCTGTACATTCTGAGTGCTCAATTTCGAATACTGAATTTGGAGTTCTAATTTCTGAGTTCTGAATTAAGAGTTCTGAGTTCTGAATTCTGACTTGTGATTTCTGAGTTCTGAATTCCGCATTGATTACTGAGTTCCGATTTCTGAGTCCTGAATTCTGAATTGTGATCACAGAGTTCTGAGTTCTGTCTTCTGAATCCTAAGTTCGAAATGATGAGCTTTGAGTTCTGAATTCTGTATTGAATACTGAGTTCTGAGTTCTGACTTCAGAATTCTGAGCACTGAGATCTGTATTATGAGCTCTGAAAGCTGAGTTCTGAGTTCTAAATTATAAGTTCTGAATTCAGACTTCTGATTGCTGAGTTTTGAAACCTGCCTTCTGAGTTCCAAAATCTGAGTTCTGAGTTCTAACTTCTGAATTCTGAGTCCGGATCTCTGAATTCTGCGTTTTGATGTCTGAGGTCTGAATTGAGGGTTGCGAAATCTGATTCTGAATACGGATTCTTCGTTCCGCATTCTGCATTCTGAGTTCTGAGTTTCTAGTTCTCAACACTGAGTTCTGATTTTTGAGTTTTGAGTTCCGGGTTGGGAATTGTGGTTCTGAATACTGAGCTCTAATTTCTGAACTCTGCGTTCTGAATTTAGAATTCTGAGTTCTGCATTCAGATTCTGATTTCTGAGTGCTACATTCTAAATTCTGAATTGTAACATCTGAGTTCTGAGTACTACGTTCTAAGGGCTGAGTTCTGAATTGGAAATTCTGAGTTCTGCGTTCTGAGTTCTGAACACTAAGCTGTGAATTCTGAATTCAGAATTCGAGTTTGGGAATTCTGAGTTCTGTATTCTGATATCTGCATTCTGAGATTTGAGTTTGAAGCTGTACATTCTGAGTGCTCAATTTCGAATACTGAATTTGGAGTTCTAATTTCTGAGTTCTGAATTAAGAGTTCTGAGTTCTCAATTCTGACTTGTGATTTCTGAGTTCTGAATTCCGCATTGATTACTGAGTTCCGATTTCTGAGTCCTGAATTCTGAATTGTGATCATAGAGTTCTGAGTTCTGTCTTCTGAATCCTAAGTTCGAAATGATGAGCTTTGAGTTCTGAATTCTGCATTGAATACTGAGTTCTGAGTTCTGACTTCAGAATTCTGAGCACTGAGATCTGTATTATGAGCTCTGAAAGCTGAGTTCTGAGTTCTAAATTATAAGTTCTGAATTCAGACTTCTGATTGCTGAGTTTTGAAACCTGCCTTCTGAGTTCCAAAGTCTGAGTTCTGAGTTCTAACTTCTGAATTCTGAGTCCGGATCTCTGAATTCTGCGTTTTGATGTCTGAGGTCTGAATTGAGGGTTGCGAAATCTGATTCTGAATACGGATTCTTCGTTCTGCATTCTGCATTCTGAGTTCTGAGTTTCTAGTTCTCAACACTGAGTTCTGATTTTTGAGTTTTGAGTTCCGGGTTGGGAATTGTGGTTCTGAATACTGAGCTCTAATTTCTGAACTCTGCGTTCTGAATTTAGAATTCTGAGTTCTGCATTCAGATTCTGATTTCTGAGTGCTACATTCTAAAGTCTGAATTGTAACATCTGAGTTCTGAGTACTACGTTCTAAGGGCTGAGTTCTGAATTGGAAATTCTGAGTTCTGCGTTCTGAGTTCTGAACACTAAGCTGTGAATTCTGAATTCAGAATTCGAGTTTGGGAATTCTGAGTTCTGTATTCTGATATCTGCATTCTGAGATTTGAGTTTGAAGCTGTACATTCTGAGTGCTCAATTTCGAATACTGAATTTGGAGTTCTAATTTCTGAGTTCTGAATTAAGAGTTCTGAGTTCTGAATTCTGACTTGTGATTTCTGAGTTCTGAATTCCGCATTGATTACTGAGTTCCGATTTCTGAGTCCTGAATTCTGACTTGTGATCACAGAGTTCTGAGTTCTGTCTTCTGAATCCTAAGTTCGAAATGATGAGCTTTGAGTTCTGAATTCTGCATTGAATACTGAGTTCTGAGTTCTGACTTCAGAATTCTGAGCACTGAGATCTGTATTATGAGCTCTGAAAGCTGAGTTCTGAGTTCTAAATTATAAGTTCTGAATTCAGACTTCTGATTGCTGAGTTTTGAAACCTGCCTTCTGAGTTCCAAAGTCTGAGTTCTGAGTTCTAACTTCTGAATTCTGAGTCCGGATCTCTGAATTCTGCGTTTTGATGTCTGAGGTCTGAATTGAGGGTTGCGAAATCTGATTCTGAATACGGATTCTTCGTTCTGCATTCTGCATTCTGAGTTCTGAGTTTCTAGTTCTCAACACTGAGTTCTGATTTTTGAGTTTTGAGTTCCGGGTTGGGAATTGTGGTTCTGAATACTGAGCTCTAATTTCTGAACTCTGCGTTCTGAATTTAGAATTCTGAGTTCTGCATTCAGATTCTGATTTCTGAGTGCTACATTCTAAAGTCTGAATTGTAACATCTGAGTTCTGAGTACTACGTTCTAAGGGCTGAGTTCTGAATTGGAAATTCTGAGTTCTGCGTTCTGAGTTCTGAACACTAAGCTGTGAATTCTGAATTCAGAATTCGAGTTTGGGAATTCTGAGTTCTGTATTCTGATATCTGCATTCTGAGATTTGAGTTTGAAGCTGTACATTCTGAGTGCTCAATTTCGAATACTGAATTTGGAGTTCTAATTTCTGAGTTCTGAATTAAGAGTTCTGAGTTCTGAATTCTGACTTGTGATTTCTGAGTTCTGAATTCCGCATTGATTACTGAGTTCCGATTTCTGAGTCCTGAATTCTGAATTGTGATCACAGAGTTCTGAGTTCTGTCTTCTGAATCCTAAGTTCGAAATGATGAGCTTTGAGTTCTGAATTCTGCATTGAATACTGAGTTCTGAGTTCTGACTTCAGAATTCTGAGCACTGAGATCTGTATTATGAGCTCTGAAAGCTGAGTTCTGAGTTCTAAATTATAAGTTCTGAGTTCAGACTTCTGATTGCTGAGTTTTGAAACCTGCCTTCTGAGTTCCAAAATCTGAGTTCTGAGTTCTAACTTCTGAATTCTGAGTCCGGATCTCTGAATTCTGCGTTTTGATGTCTGAGGTCTGAATTGAGGGTTGCGAAACCTGATTCTGAATACGGATTCTTCGTTCTGCATTCTGCATGCTGAATTCTGAGTTCTGAGTTTCTAGTTCTCAACACTGAGTTCTGATTTTTGAGTTTTGAGTTCCGGGTTGGGAATTGTGGTTCTGAATACTGAGCTCTAATTTCTGAACTCTGCGTTCTGAATTTAGAATTCTGAGTTCTGCATTCAGATTCTGATTTCTGAGTGCTACATTCTAAATTCTGAATTGTAACATCTGAGTTCTGAGTACTACGTTCTAAGGGCTGAGTTCTGAATTGGAAATTCTGAGTTCTGCGTTCTGAGTTCTGAACACTAAGCTGTGAATTCTGAATTCAGAATTCGAGTTTGGGAATTCTGAGTTCTGTATTCTGATATCTGCATTCTGAGATTTGAGTTTGAAGCTGTACATTCTGAGTGCTCAATTTCGAATACTGAATTTGGAGTTCTAATTTCTGAGTTCTGAATTAAGAGTTCTGAGTTCTGAATTCTGACTTGTGATTTCTGAGTTCTGAATTCCGCATTGATTACTGAGTTCCGATTTCTGAGTCCTGAATTCTGAATTGTGATCACAGAGTTCCGAGTTCTGTCTTCTGAATCCTAAGTTCGAAATGATGAGCTTTGAGTTCTGAATTCTGCATTGAATACTGAGTTCTGAGTTCTGACTTCAGAATTCTGAGCACTGAGATCTGTATTATGAGCTCTGAAAGCTGAGTTCTGAGTTCTAAATTATAAGTTCTGAATTCAGACTTCTGATTGCTGAGTTTTGAAACCTGCCTTCTGAGTTCCAAAGTCTGAGTTCTGAGTTCTAACTTCTGAATTCTGAGTCCGGATCTCTGAATTCTGCGTTTTGATGTCTGAGGTCTGAATTGAGGGTTGCGAAATCTGATTCTGAATACGGATTCTTCGTTCTGCATTCTGCATGCTGAATTCTGCGTTCTGAGTTTCTAGTTCTCAACACTGAGTTCTGATTTTTGAGTTTTGAGTTCCGGGTTGGGAATTGTGGTTCTGAATACTGAGCTCTAATTTCTGAACTCTGCGTTCTGAATTTAGAATTCTGAGTTCTGCATTCAGATTCTGATTTCTGAGTGCTACATTCTAAAGTCTGAATTGTAACATCTGAGTTCTGAGTACTACGTTCTAAGGGCTGAGTTCTGAATTGGAAATTCTGAGTTCTGCGTTCTGAGTTCTGAACACTAAGCTGTGAATTCTGAATTCAGAATTCGAGTTTGGGAATTCTGAGTTCTGTATTCTGATATCTGCATTCTGAGATTTGAGTTTGAAGCTGTACATTCTGAGTGCTCAATTTCGAATACTGAATTTGGAGTTCTAATTTCTGAGTTCTGAATTAAGAGTTCTGAGTTCTGAATTCTGACTTGTGATTTCTGAGTTCTGAATTCCGCATTGATTACTGAGTTCCGATTTCTGAGTCCTGAATTCTGAATTGTGATCACAGAGTTCTGAGTTCTGTCTTCTGAATCCTAAGTTCGAAATGATGAGCTTTGAGTTCTGAATTCTGTATTGAATACTGAGTTCTGAGTTCTGACTTCAGAATTCTGAGCACTGAGATCTGTATTATGAGCTCTGAAAGCTGAGTTCTGAGTTCTAAATTATAAGTTCTGAGTTCAGACTTCTGATTGCTGAGTTTTGAAACCTGCCTTCTGAGTTCCAAAATCTGAGTTCTGAGTTCTAACTTCTGAATTCTGAGTCCGGATCTCTGAATTCTGCGTTTTGATGTCTGAGGTCTGAATTGAGGGTTGCGAAATCTGATTCTGAATACGGATTCTTCGTTCTGCATTCTGCATTCTGAGTTCTGAGTTTCTAGTTCTCAACACTGAGTTCTGATTTTTGAGTTTTGAGTTCCGGGTTGGGAATTGTGGTTCTGAATACTGAGCTCTAATTTCTGAACTCTGCGTTCTGAATTTAGAATTCTGAGTTCTGCATTCAGATTCTGATTTCTGAGTGCTACATTCTAAAGTCTGAATTGTAACATCTGAGTTCTGAGTACTACGTTCTAAGGGCTGAGTTCTGAATTGGAAATTCTGAGTTCTGCGTTCTGAGTTCTGAACACTAAGCTGTGAATTCTGAATTCAGAATTCGAGTTTGGGAATTCTGAGTTCTGTATTCTGATATCTGCATTCTGAGATTTGAGTTTGAAGCTGTACATTCTGAGTGCTCAATTTCGAATACTGAATTTGGAGTTCTAATTTCTGAGTTCTGAATTAAGAGTTCTGAGTTCTGAATTCTGACTTGTGATTTCTGAGTTCTGAATTCCGCATTGATTACTGAGTTCCGATTTCTGAGTCCTGAATTCTGAATTGTGATCACAGAGTTCTGAGTTCTGTCTTCTGAATCCTAAGTTCGAAATGATGAGCTTTGAGTTCTGAATTCTGTATTGAATACTGAGTTCTGAGTTCTGACTTCAGAATTCTGAGCACTGAGATCTGTATTATGAGCTCTGAAAGCTGAGTTCTGAGTTCTAAATTATAAGTTCTGAGTTCAGACTTCTGATTGCTGAGTTTTGAAACCTGCCTTCTGAGTTCCAAAATCTGAGTTCTGAGTTCTAACTTCTGAATTCTGAGTCCGGATCTCTGAATTCTGCGTTTTGATGTCTGAGGTCTGAATTGAGGGTTGCGAAACCTGATTCTGAATACGGATTCTTCGTTCTGCATTCTGCATTCTGAGTTCTGAGTTTCTAGTTCTCAACACTGAGTTCTGATTTTTGAGTTTTGAGTTCCGGGTTGGGAATTGTGGTTCTGAATACTGAGCTCTAATTTCTGAACTCTGCGTTCTGAATTTAGAATTCTGAGTTCTGCATTCAGATTCTGATTTCTGAGTGCTACATTCTAAGTTCTGAATTGTAACATCTGAGTTCTGAGTACTACGTTCTAAGGGCTGAGTTCTGAATTGGAAATTCTGAGTTCTGCGTTCTGAGTCCTGAACACTAAGCTGTGAATTCTGAATTCAGAATTCGAGTTTGGGAATTCTGAGTTCTGTATTCTGATATCTGCATTCTGAGATTTGAGTTTGAAGCTGTACATTCTGAGTGCTCAATTTCGAATACTGAATTTGGAGTTCTAATTTCTGAGTTCTGAATTAAGAGTTCTGAGTTCTGAATTCTGACTTGTGATTTCTGAGTTCTGAATTCCGCATTGATTACTGAGTTCCGATTTCTGAGTCCTGAATTCTGAATTGTGATCACAGAGTTCTGAGTTCTGTCTTCTGAATCCTAAGTTCGAAATGATGAGCTTTGAGTTCTGAATTCTGTATTGAATACTGAGTTCTGAGTTCTGACTTCAGAATTCTGAGCACTGAGATCTGTATTATGAGCTCTGAAAGCTGAGTTCTGAGTTCTAAATTATAAGTTCTGAGTTCAGACTTCTGATTGCTGAGTTTTGAAACCTGCCTTCTGAGTTCCAAAATCTGAGTTCTGAGTTCTAACTTCTGAATTCTGAGTCCGGATCTCTGAATTCTGCGTTTTGATGTCTGAGGTCTGAATTGAGGGTTGCGAAACCTGATTCTGAATACGGATTCTTCGTTCTGCATGCTGAATTCTGAGTTCTGAGTTTCTAGTTCTCAACACTGAGTTCTGATTTTTGAGTTTTGAGTTCCGGGTTGGGAATTGTGGTTCTGAATACTGAGCTCTAATTTCTGAACTCTGCGTTCTGAATTTAGAATTCTGAGTTCTGCATTCAGATTCTGATTTCTGAGTGCTACATTCTAAGTTCTGAATTGTAACATCTGAGTTCTGAGTACTACGTTCTAAGGGCTGAGTTCTGAATTGGAAATTCTGAGTTCTGCGTTCTGAGTCCTGAACACTAAGCTGTGAATTCTGAATTCAGAATTCGAGTTTGGGAATTCTGAGTTCTGTATTCTGATATCTGCATTCTGAGATTTGAGTTTGAAGCTGTACATTCTGAGTGCTCAATTTCGAATACTGAATTTGGAGTTCTAATTTCTGAGTTCTGAATTAAGAGTTCTGAGTTCTGAATTCTGACTTGTGATTTCTGAGTTCTGAATTCCGCATTGATTACTGAGTTCCGATTTCTGAGTCCTGAATTCTGAATTGTGATCACAGAGTTCTGAGTTCTGTCTTCTGAATCCTAAGTTCGAAATGATGAGCTTTGAGTTCTGAATTCTGCATTGAATACTGAGTTCTGAGTTCTGACTTCAGAATTCTGAGCACTGAGATCTGTATTATGAGCTCTGAAAGCTGAGTTCTGAGTTCTAAATTATAAGTTCTGAGTTCAGACTTCTGATTGCTGAGTTTTGAAACCTGCCTTCTGAGTTCCAAAGTCTGAGTTCTGAGTTCTAACTTCTGAATTCTGAGTCCGGATCTCTGAATTCTGCGTTTTGATGTCTGAGGTCTGAATTGAGGGTTGCGAAATCTGATTCTGAATACGGATTCTTCGTTCTGCATTCTGCATTCTGAGTTCTGAGTTTCTAGTTCTCAACACTGAGTTCTGATTTTTGAGTTTTGAGTTCCGGGTTGGGAATTGTGGTTCTGAATACTGAGCTCTAATTTCTGAACTCTGCGTTCTGAATTTAGAATTCTGAGTTCTGCATTCAGATTCTGATTTCTGAGTGCTACATTCTAAATTCTGAATTGTAACATCTGAGTTCTGAGTACTACGTTCTAAGGGCTGAGTTCTGAATTGGAAATTCTGAGTTCTGCGTTCTGAGTTCTGAACACTAAGCTGTGAATTCTGAATTCAGAATTCGAGTTTGGGAATTCTGAGTTCTGTATTCTGATATCTGCATTCTGAGATTTGAGTTTGAAGCTGTACATTCTGAGTGCTCAATTTCGAATACTGAATTTGGAGTTCTAATTTCTGAGTTCTGAATTAAGAGTTCTGAGTTCTGAATTCTGACTTGTGATTTCTGAGTTCTGAATTCCGCATTGATTACTGAGTTCCGATTTCTGAGTCCTGAATTCTGAATTGTGATCACAGAGTTCTGAGTTCTGTCTTCTGAATCCTAAGTTCGAAATGATGAGCTTTGAGTTCTGAATTCTGTATTGAATACTGAGTTCTGAGTTCTGACTTCAGAATTCTGAGCACTGAGATCTGTATTATGAGCTCTGAAAGCTGAGTTCTGAGTTCTAAATTATAAGTTCTGAGTTCAGACTTCTGATTGCTGAGTTTTGAAACCTGCCTTCTGAGTTCCAAAATCTGAGTTCTGAGTTCTAACTTCTGAATTCTGAGTCCGGATCTCTGAATTCTGCGTTTTGATGTCTGAGGTCTGAATTGAGGGTTGCGAAACCTGATTCTGAATACGGATTCTTCGTTCCGCATGCTGAATTCTGAGTTCTGAGTTTCTAGTTCTCAACACTGAGTTCTGATTTTTGAGTTTTGAGTTCGGGGTTGGGAATTGTGGTTCTGAATACTGAGCTCTAATTTCTGAACTCTGCGTTCTGAATTTAGAATTCTGAGTTCTGCATTCAGATTCTGATTTCTGAGTGCTACATTCTAAATTCTGAATTGTAACATCTGAGTTCTGAGTACTACGTTCTAAGGGCTGAGTTCTGAATTGGAAATTCTGAGTTCTGCGTTCTGAGTCCTGAACACTAAGCTGTGAATTCTGAATTCAGAATTCGAGTTTGGGAATTCTGAGTTCTGTATTCTGATATCTGCATTCTGAGATTTGAGTTTGAAGCTGTACATTCTGAGTGCTCAATTTCGAATACTGAATTTGGAGTTCTAATTTCTGAGTTCTGAATTAAGAGTTCTGAGTTCTGAATTCTGACTTGTGATTTCTGAGTTCTGAATTCCGCATTGATTACTGAGTTCCGATTTCTGAGTCCTGAATTCTGAATTGTGATCACAGAGTTCTGAGTTCTGTCTTCTGAATCCTAAGTTCGAAATGATGAGCTTTGAGTTCTGAATTCTGCATTGAATACTGAGTTCTGAGTTCTGACTTCAGAATTCTGAGCACTGAGATCTGTATTATGAGCTCTGAAAGCTGAGTTCTGAGTTCTAAATTATAAGTTCTGAGTTCAGACTTCTGATTGCTGAGTTTTGAAACCTGCCTTCTGAGTTCCAAAGTCTGAGTTCTGAGTTCTAACTTCTGAATTCTGAGTCCGGATCTCTGAATTCTGCGTTTTGATGTCTGAGGTCTGAATTGAGGGTTGCGAAACCTGATTCTGAATACGGATTCTTCGTTCCGCATGCTGAATTCTGAGTTCTGAGTTTCTAGTTCTCAACACTGAGTTCTGATTTTTGAGTTTTGAGTTCCGGGTTGGGAATTGTGGTTCTGAATACTGAGCTCTAATTTCTGAACTCTGCGTTCTGAATTTAGAATTCTGAGTTCTGCATTCAGATTCTGATTTCTGAGTGCTACATTCTAAATTCTGAATTGTAACATCTGAGTTCTGAGTACTACGTTCTAAGGGCTGAGTTCTGAATTGGAAATTCTGAGTTCTGCGTTCTGAGTCCTGAACACTAAGCTGTGAATTCTGAATTCAGAATTCGAGTTTGGGAATTCTGAGTTCTGTATTCTGATATCTGCATTCTGAGATTTGAGTTTGAAGCTGTACATTCTGAGTGCTCAATTTCGAATACTGAATTTGGAGTTCTAATTTCTGAGTTCTGAATTAAGAGTTCTGAGTTCTGAATTCTGACTTGTGATTTCTGAGTTCTGAATTCCGCATTGATTACTGAGTTCCGATTTCTGAGTCCTGAATTCTGAATTGTGATCACAGAGTTCTGAGTTCTGTCTTCTGAATCCTAAGTTCGAAATGATGAGCTTTGAGTTCTGAATTCTGCATTGAATACTGAGTTCTGAGTTCTGACTTCAGAATTCTGAGCACTGAGATCTGTATTATGAGCTCTGAAAGCTGAGTTCTGAGTTCTAAATTATAAGTTCTGAGTTCAGACTTCTGATTGCTGAGTTTTGAAACCTGCCTTCTGAGTTCCAAAATCTGAGTTCTGAGTTCTAACTTCTGAATTCTGAGTCCGGATCTCTGAATTCTGCGTTTTGATGTCTGAGGTCTGAATTGAGGGTTGCGAAACCTGATTCTGAATACGGATTCTTCGTTCCGCATGCTGAATTCTGAGTTCTGAGTTTCTAGTTCTCAACACTGAGTTCTGATTTTTGAGTTTTGAGTTCGGGGTTGGGAATTGTGGTTCTGAATACTGAGCTCTAATTTCTGAACTCTGCGTTCTGAATTTAGAATTCTGAGTTCTGCATTCAGATTCTGATTTCTGAGTGCTACATTCTAAATTCTGAATTGTAACATCTGAGTTCTGAGTACTACGTTCTAAGGGCTGAGTTCTGAATTGGAAATTCTGAGTTCTGCGTTCTGAGTCCTGAACACTAAGCTGTGAATTCTGAATTCAGAATTCGAGTTTGGGAATTCTGAGTTCTGTATTCTGATATCTGCATTCTGAGATTTGAGTTTGAAGCTGTACATTCTGAGTGCTCAATTTCGAATACTGAATTTGGAGTTCTAATTTCTGAGTTCTGAATTAAGAGTTCTGAGTTCTGAATTCTGACTTGTGATTTCTGAGTTCTGAATTCCGCATTGATTACTGAGTTCCGATTTCTGAGTCCTGAATTCTGAATTGTGATCACAGAGTTCTGAGTTCTGTCTTCTGAATCCTAAGTTCGAAATGATGAGCTTTGAGTTCTGAATTCTGCATTGAATACTGAGTTCTGAGTTCTGACTTCAGAATTCTGAGCACTGAGATCTGTATTATGAGCTCTGAAAGCTGAGTTCTGAGTTCTAAATTATAAGTTCTGAGTTCAGACTTCTGATTGCTGAGTTTTGAAACCTGCCTTCTGAGTTCCAAAGTCTGAGTTCTGAGTTCTAACTTCTGAATTCTGAGTCCGGATCTCTGAATTCTGCGTTTTGATGTCTGAGGTCTGAATTGAGGGTTGCGAAACCTGATTCTGAATACGGATTCTTCGTTCCGCATGCTGAATTCTGAGTTCTGAGTTTCTAGTTCTCAACACTGAGTTCTGATTTTTGAGTTTTGAGTTCCGGGTTGGGAATTGTGGTTCTGAATACTGAGCTCTAATTTCTGAACTCTGCGTTCTGAATTTAGAATTCTGAGTTCTGCATTCAGATTCTGATTTCTGAGTGCTACATTCTAAATTCTGAATTGTAACATCTGAGTTCTGAGTACTACGTTCTAAGGGCTGAGTTCTGAATTGGAAATTCTGAGTTCTGCGTTCTGAGTCCTGAACACTAAGCTGTGAATTCTGAATTCAGAATTCGAGTTTGGGAATTCTGAGTTCTGTATTCTGATATCTGCATTCTGAGATTTGAGTTTGAAGCTGTACATTCTGAGTGCTCAATTTCGAATACTGAATTTGGAGTTCTAATTTCTGAGTTCTGAATTAAGAGTTCTGAGTTCTGAATTCTGACTTGTGATTTCTGAGTTCTGAATTCCGCATTGATTACTGAGTTCCGATTTCTGAGTCCTGAATTCTGAATTGTGATCACAGAGTTCTGAGTTCTGTCTTCTGAATCCTAAGTTCGAAATGATGAGCTTTGAGTTCTGAATTCTGCATTGAATACTGAGTTCTGAGTTCTGACTTCAGAATTCTGAGCACTGAGATCTGTATTATGAGCTCTGAAAGCTGAGTTCTGAGTTCTAAATTATAAGTTCTGAGTTCAGACTTCTGATTGCTGAGTTTTGAAACCTGCCTTCTGAGTTCCAAAGTCTGAGTTCTGAGTTCTAACTTCTGAATTCTGAGTCCGGATCTCTGAATTCTGCGTTTTGATGTCTGAGGTCTGAATTGAGGGTTGCGAAATCTGATTCTGAATACGGATTCTTCGTTCTGCATTCTGCATTCTGAGTTCTGAGTTTCTAGTTCTCAACACTGAGTTCTGATTTTTGAGTTTTGAGTTCCGGGTTGGGAATTGTGGTTCTGAATACTGAGCTCTAATTTCTGAACTCTGCGTTCTGAATTTAGAATTCTGAGTTCTGCATTCAGATTCTGATTTCTGAGTGCTACATTCTAAAGTCTGAATTGTAACTTCTGAGTTCTGAGTACTACGTTCTAAGGGCTGAGTTCTGAATTGGAAATTCTGAGTTCTGCGTTCTGAGTTCTGAACACTAAGCTGTGAATTCTGAATTCAGAATTCGAGTTTGGGAATTCTGAGTTCTGTATTCTGATATCTGCATTCTGAGATTTGAGTTTGAAGCTGTACATTCTGAGTGCTCAATTTCGAATACTGAATTTGGAGTTCTAATTTCTGAGTTCTGAATTAAGAGTTCTGAGTTCTGAGTTCTGACTTGTGATTTCTGAGTTCTGAATTCCGCATTGATTACTGAGTTCCGATTTCTGAGTCCTGAATTCTGAATTGTGATCACAGAGTTCTGAGTTCTGTCTTCTGAATCCTAAGTTCGAAATGATGAGCTTTGAGTTCTGAATTCTGCATTGAATACTGAGTTCTGAGTTCTGACTTCAGAATTCTGAGCACTGAGATCTGTATTATGAGCTCTGAAAGCTGAGTTCTGAGTTCTAAATTATAAGTTCTGAGTTCAGACTTCTGATTGCTGAGTTTTGAAACCTGCCTTCTGAGTTCCAAAGTCTGAGTTCTGAGTTCTAACTTCTGAATTCTGAGTCCGGATCTCTGAATTCTGCGTTTTGATGTCTGAGGTCTGAATTGAGGGTTGCGAAATCTGATTCTGAATACGGATTCTTCGTTCTGCATTCTGCATTCTGAGTTCTGAGTTTCTAGTTCTCAACACTGAGTTCTGATTTTTGAGTTTTGAGTTCCGGGTTGGGAATTGTGGTTCTGAATACTGAGCTCTAATTTCTGAACTCTGCGTTCTGAATTTAGAATTCTGAGTTCTGCATTCAGATTCTGATTTCTGAGTGCTACATTCTAAAGTCTGAATTGTAACATCTGAGTTCTGAGTACTACGTTCTAAGGGCTGAGTTCTGAATTGGAAATTCTGAGTTCTGCGTTCTGAGTTCTGAACACTAAGCTGTGAATTCTGAATTCAGAATTCGAGTTTGGGAATTCTGAGTTCTGTATTCTGATATCTGCATTCTGAGATTTGAGTTTGAAGCTGTACATTCTGAGTGCTCAATTTCGAATACTGAATTTGGAGTTCTAATTTCTGAGTTCTGAATTAAGAGTTCTGAGTTCTGAATTCTGACTTGTGATTTCTGAGTTCTGAATTCCGCATTGATTACTGAGTTCCGATTTCTGAGTCCTGAATTCTGAATTGTGATCACAGAGTTCTGAGTTCTGTCTTCTGAATCCTAAGTTCGAAATGATGAGCTTTGAGTTCTGAATTCTGTATTGAATACTGAGTTCTGAGTTCTGACTTCAGAATTCTGAGCACTGAGATCTGTATTATGAGCTCTGAAAGCTGAGTTCTGAGTTCTAAATTATAAGTTCTGAGTTCAGACTTCTGATTGCTGAGTTTTGAAACCTGCCTTCTGAGTTCCAAAATCTGAGTTCTGAGTTCTAACTTCTGAATTCTGAGTCCGGATCTCTGAATTCTGCGTTTTGATGTCTGAGGTCTGAATTGAGGGTTGCGAAACCTGATTCTGAATACGGATTCTTCGTTCCGCATGCTGAATTCTGAGTTCTGAGTTTCTAGTTCTCAACACTGAGTTCTGATTTTTGAGTTTTGAGTTCCGGGTTGGGAATTGTGGTTCTGAATACTGAGCTCTAATTTCTGAACTCTGCGTTCTGAATTTAGAATTCTGAGTTCTGCATTCAGATTCTGATTTCTGAGTGCTACATTCTAAATTCTGAATTGTAACATCTGAGTTCTGAGTACTACGTTCTAAGGGCTGAGTTCTGAATTGGAAATTCTGAGTTCTGCGTTCTGAGTCCTGAACACTAAGCTGTGAATTCTGAATTCAGAATTCGAGTTTGGGAATTCTGAGTTCTGTATTCTGATATCTGCATTCTGAGATTTGAGTTTGAAGCTGTACATTCTGAGTGCTCAATTTCGAATACTGAATTTGGAGTTCTAATTTCTGAGTTCTGAATTAAGAGTTCTGAGTTCTGAATTCTGACTTGTGATTTCTGAGTTCTGAATTCCGCATTGATTACTGAGTTCCGATTTCTGAGTCCTGAATTCTGAATTGTGATCACAGAGTTCTGAGTTCTGTCTTCTGAATCCTAAGTTCGAAATGATGAGCTTTGAGTTCTGAATTCTGCATTGAATACTGAGTTCTGAGTTCTGACTTCAGAATTCTGAGCACTGAGATCTGTATTATGAGCTCTGAAAGCTGAGTTCTGAGTTCTAAATTATAAGTTCTGAGTTCAGACTTCTGATTGCTGAGTTTTGAAACCTGCCTTCTGAGTTCCAAAATCTGAGTTCTGAGTTCTAACTTCTGAATTCTGAGTCCGGATCTCTGAATTCTGCGTTTTGATGTCTGAGGTCTGAATTGAGGGTTGCGAAATCTGATTCTGAATACGGATTCTTCGTTCCGCATGCTGAATTCTGAGTTCTGAGTTTCTAGTTCTCAACACTGAGTTCTGATTTTTGAGTTTTGAGTTCCGGGTTGGGAATTGTGGTTCTGAATACTGAGCTCTAATTTCTGAACTCTGCGTTCTGAATTTAGAATTCTGAGTTCTGCATTCAGATTCTGATTTCTGAGTGCTACATTCTAAAGTCTGAATTGTAACATCTGAGTTCTGAGTACTACGTTCTAAGGGCTGAGTTCTGAATTGGAAATTCTGAGTTCTGCGTTCTGAGTCCTGAACACTAAGCTGTGAATTCTGAATTCAGAATTCGAGTTTGGGAATTCTGAGTTCTGTATTCTGATATCTGCATTCTGAGATTTGAGTTTGAAGCTGTACATTCTGAGTGCTCAATTTCGAATACTGAATTTGGAGTTCTAATTTCTGAGTTCTGAATTAAGAGTTCTGAGTTCTGAATTCTGACTTGTGATTTCTGAGTTCTGAATTCCGCATTGATTACTGAGTTCCGATTTCTGAGTCCTGAATTCTGAATTGTGATCACAGAGTTCTGAGTTCTGTCTTCTGAATCCTAAGTTCGAAATGATGAGCTTTGAGTTCTGAATTCTGCATTGAATACTGAGTTCTGAGTTCTGACTTCAGAATTCTGAGCACTGAGATCTGTATTATGAGCTCTGAAAGCTGAGTTCTGAGTTCTAAATTATAAGTTCTGAGTTCAGACTTCTGATTGCTGAGTTTTGAAACCTGCCTTCTGAGTTCCAAAGTCTGAGTTCTGAGTTCTAACTTCTGAATTCTGAGTCCGGATCTCTGAATTCTGCGTTTTGATGTCTGAGGTCTGAATTGAGGGTTGCGAAACCTGATTCTGAATACGGATTCTTCGTTCCGCATGCTGAATTCTGAGTTCTGAGTTTCTAGTTCTCAACACTGAGTTCTGATTTTTGAGTTTTGAGTTCCGGGTTGGGAATTGTGGTTCTGAATACTGAGCTCTAATTTCTGAACTCTGCGTTCTGAATTTAGAATTCTGAGTTCTGCATTCAGATTCTGATTTCTGAGTGCTACATTCTAAATTCTGAATTGTAACATCTGAGTTCTGAGTACTACGTTCTAAGGGCTGAGTTCTGAATTGGAAATTCTGAGTTCTGCGTTCTGAGTCCTGAACACTAAGCTGTGAATTCTGAATTCAGAATTCGAGTTTGGGAATTCTGAGTTCTGTATTCTGATATCTGCATTCTGAGATTTGAGTTTGAAGCTGTACATTCTGAGTGCTCAATTTCGAATACTGAATTTGGAGTTCTAATTTCTGAGTTCTGAATTAAGAGTTCTGAGTTCTGAATTCTGACTTGTGATTTCTGAGTTCTGAATTCCGCATTGATTACTGAGTTCCGATTTCTGAGTCCTGAATTCTGAATTGTGATCACAGAGTTCTGAGTTCTGTCTTCTGAATCCTAAGTTCGAAATGATGAGCTTTGAGTTCTGAATTCTGCATTGAATACTGAGTTCTGAGTTCTGACTTCAGAATTCTGAGCACTGAGATCTGTATTATGAGCTCTGAAAGCTGAGTTCTGAGTTCTAAATTATAAGTTCTGAGTTCAGACTTCTGATTGCTGAGTTTTGAAACCTGCCTTCTGAGTTCCAAAGTCTGAGTTCTGAGTTCTAACTTCTGAATTCTGAGTCCGGATCTCTGAATTCTGCGTTTTGATGTCTGAGGTCTGAATTGAGGGTTGCGAAATCTGATTCTGAATACGGATTCTTCGTTCTGCATTCTGCATTCTGAGTTCTGAGTTTCTAGTTCTCAACACTGAGTTCTGATTTTTGAGTTTTGAGTTCCGGGTTGGGAATTGTGGTTCTGAATACTGAGCTCTAATTTCTGAACTCTGCGTTCTGAATTTAGAATTCTGAGTTCTGCATTCAGATTCTGATTTCTGAGTGCTACATTCTAAAGTCTGAATTGTAACATCTGAGTTCTGAGTACTACGTTCTAAGGGCTGAGTTCTGAATTGGAAATTCTGAGTTCTGCGTTCTGAGTTCTGAACACTAAGCTGTGAATTCTGAATTCAGAATTCGAGTTTGGGAATTCTGAGTTCTGTATTCTGATATCTGCATTCTGAGATTTGAGTTTGAAGCTGTACATTCTGAGTGCTCAATTTCGAATACTGAATTTGGAGTTCTAATTTCTGAGTTCTGAATTAAGAGTTCTGAGTTCTGAATTCTGACTTGTGATTTCTGAGTTCTGAATTCCGCATTGATTACTGAGTTCCGATTTCTGAGTCCTGAATTCTGAATTGTGATCACAGAGTTCTGAGTTCTGTCTTCTGAATCCTAAGTTCGAAATGATGAGCTTTGAGTTCTGAATTCTGTATTGAATACTGAGTTCTGAGTTCTGACTTCAGAATTCTGAGCACTGAGATCTGTATTATGAGCTCTGAAAGCTGAGTTCTGAGTTCTAAATTATAAGTTCTGAGTTCAGACTTCTGATTGCTGAGTTTTGAAACCTGCCTTCTGAGTTCCAAAATCTGAGTTCTGAGTTCTAACTTCTGAATTCTGAGTCCGGATCTCTGAATTCTGCGTTTTGATGTCTGAGGTCTGAATTGAGGGTTGCGAAACCTGATTCTGAATACGGATTCTTCGTTCCGCATGCTGAATTCTGAGTTCTGAGTTTCTAGTTCTCAACACTGAGTTCTGATTTTTGAGTTTTGAGTTCCGGGTTGGGAATTGTGGTTCTGAATACTGAGCTCTAATTTCTGAACTCTGCGTTCTGAATTTAGAATTCTGAGTTCTGCATTCAGATTCTGATTTCTGAGTGCTACATTCTAAATTCTGAATTGTAACATCTGAGTTCTGAGTACTACGTTCTAAGGGCTGAGTTCTGAATTGGAAATTCTGAGTTCTGCGTTCTGAGTCCTGAACACTAAGCTGTGAATTCTGAATTCAGAATTCGAGTTTGGGAATTCTGAGTTCTGTATTCTGATATCTGCATTCTGAGATTTGAGTTTGAAGCTGTACATTCTGAGTGCTCAATTTCGAATACTGAATTTGGAGTTCTAATTTCTGAGTTCTGAATTAAGAGTTCTGAGTTCTGAATTCTGACTTGTGATTTCTGAGTTCTGAATTCCGCATTGATTACTGAGTTCCGATTTCTGAGTCCTGAATTCTGAATTGTGATCACAGAGTTCTGAGTTCTGTCTTCTGAATCCTAAGTTCGAAATGATGAGCTTTGAGTTCTGAATTCTGCATTGAATACTGAGTTCTGAGTTCTGACTTCAGAATTCTGAGCACTGAGATCTGTATTATGAGCTCTGAAAGCTGAGTTCTGAGTTCTAAATTATAAGTTCTGAGTTCAGACTTCTGATTGCTGAGTTTTGAAACCTGCCTTCTGAGTTCCAAAGTCTGAGTTCTGAGTTCTAACTTCTGAATTCTGAGTCCGGATCTCTGAATTCTGCGTTTTGATGTCTGAGGTCTGAATTGAGGGTTGCGAAATCTGATTCTGAATACGGATTCTTCGTTCTGCATTCTGCATTCTGAGTTCTGAGTTTCTAGTTCTCAACACTGAGTTCTGATTTTTGAGTTTTGAGTTCCGGGTTGGGAATTGTGGTTCTGAATACTGAGCTCTAATTTCTGAACTCTGCGTTCTGAATTTAGAATTCTGAGTTCTGCATTCAGATTCTGATTTCTGAGTGCTACATTCTAAAGTCTGAATTGTAACATCTGAGTTCTGAGTACTACGTTCTAAGGGCTGAGTTCTGAATTGGAAATTCTGAGTTCTGCGTTCTGAGTTCTGAACACTAAGCTGTGAATTCTGAATTCAGAATTCGAGTTTGGGAATTCTGAGTTCTGTATTCTGATATCTGCATTCTGAGATTTGAGTTTGAAGCTGTACATTCTGAGTGCTCAATTTCGAATACTGAATTTGGAGTTCTAATTTCTGAGTTCTGAATTAAGAGTTCTGAGTTCTGAATTCTGACTTGTGATTTCTGAGTTCTGAATTCCGCATTGATTACTGAGTTCCGATTTCTGAGTCCTGAATTCTGAATTGTGATCACAGAGTTCTGAGTTCTGTCTTCTGAATCCTAAGTTCGAAATGATGAGCTTTGAGTTCTGAATTCTGTATTGAATACTGAGTTCTGAGTTCTGACTTCAGAATTCTGAGCACTGAGATCTGTATTATGAGCTCTGAAAGCTGAGTTCTGAGTTCTAAATTATAAGTTCTGAGTTCAGACTTCTGATTGCTGAGTTTTGAAACCTGCCTTCTGAGTTCCAAAATCTGAGTTCTGAGTTCTAACTTCTGAATTCTGAGTCCGGATCTCTGAATTCTGCGTTTTGATGTCTGAGGTCTGAATTGAGGGTTGCGAAACCTGATTCTGAATACGGATTCTTCGTTCCGCATGCTGAATTCTGAGTTCTGAGTTTCTAGTTCTCAACACTGAGTTCTGATTTTTGAGTTTTGAGTTCCGGGTTGGGAATTGTGGTTCTGAATACTGAGCTCTAATTTCTGAACTCTGCGTTCTGAATTTAGAATTCTGAGTTCTGCATTCAGATTCTGATTTCTGAGTGCTACATTCTAAATTCTGAATTGTAACATCTGAGTTCTGAGTACTACGTTCTAAGGGCTGAGTTCTGAATTGGAAATTCTGAGTTCTGCGTTCTGAGTCCTGAACACTAAGCTGTGAATTCTGAATTCAGAATTCGAGTTTGGGAATTCTGAGTTCTGTATTCTGATATCTGCATTCTGAGATTTGAGTTTGAAGCTGTACATTCTGAGTGCTCAATTTCGAATACTGAATTTGGAGTTCTAATTTCTGAGTTCTGAATTAAGAGTTCTGAGTTCTGAATTCTGACTTGTGATTTCTGAGTTCTGAATTCCGCATTGATTACTGAGTTCCGATTTCTGAGTCCTGAATTCTGAATTGTGATCACAGAGTTCTGAGTTCTGTCTTCTGAATCCTAAGTTCGAAATGATGAGCTTTGAGTTCTGAATTCTGCATTGAATACTGAGTTCTGAGTTCTGACTTCAGAATTCTGAGCACTGAGATCTGTATTATGAGCTCTGAAAGCTGAGTTCTGAGTTCTAAATTATAAGTTCTGAGTTCAGACTTCTGATTGCTGAGTTTTGAAACCTGCCTTCTGAGTTCCAAAGTCTGAGTTCTGAGTTCTAACTTCTGAATTCTGAGTCCGGATCTCTGAATTCTGCGTTTTGATGTCTGAGGTCTGAATTGAGGGTTGCGAAATCTGATTCTGAATACGGATTCTTCGTTCTGCATTCTGCATTCTGAGTTCTGAGTTTCTAGTTCTCAACACTGAGTTCTGATTTTTGAGTTTTGAGTTCCGGGTTGGGAATTGTGGTTCTGAATACTGAGCTCTAATTTCTGAACTCTGCGTTCTGAATTTAGAATTCTGAGTTCTGCATTCAGATTCTGATTTCTGAGTGCTACATTCTAAATTCTGAATTGTAACATCTGAGTTCTGAGTACTACGTTCTAAGGGCTGAGTTCTGAATTGGAAATTCTGAGTTCTGCGTTCTGAGTTCTGAACACTAAGCTGTGAATTCTGAATTCAGAATTCGAGTTTGGGAATTCTGAGTTCTGTATTCTGATATCTGCATTCTGAGATTTGAGTTTGAAGCTGTACATTCTGAGTGCTCAATTTCGAATACTGAATTTGGAGTTCTAATTTCTGAGTTCTGAATTAAGAGTTCTGAGTTCTGAATTCTGACTTGTGATTTCTGAGTTCTGAATTCCGCATTGATTACTGAGTTCCGATTTCTGAGTCCTGAATTCTGAATTGTGATCACAGAGTTCTGAGTTCTGTCTTCTGAATCCTAAGTTCGAAATGATGAGCTTTGAGTTCTGAATTCTGTATTGAATACTGAGTTCTGAGTTCTGACTTCAGAATTCTGAGCACTGAGATCTGTATTATGAGCTCTGAAAGCTGAGTTCTGAGTTCTAAATTATAAGTTCTGAGTTCAGACTTCTGATTGCTGAGTTTTGAAACCTGCCTTCTGAGTTCCAAAATCTGAGTTCTGAGTTCTAACTTCTGAATTCTGAGTCCGGATCTCTGAATTCTGCGTTTTGATGTCTGAGGTCTGAATTGAGGGTTGCGAAACCTGATTCTGAATACGGATTCTTCGTTCCGCATGCTGAATTCTGAGTTCTGAGTTTCTAGTTCTCAACACTGAGTTCTGATTTTTGAGTTTTGAGTTCCGGGTTGGGAATTGTGGTTCTGAATACTGAGCTCTAATTTCTGAACTCTGCGTTCTGAATTTAGAATTCTGAGTTCTGCATTCAGATTCTGATTTCTGAGTGCTACATTCTAAATTCTGAATTGTAACATCTGAGTTCTGAGTACTACGTTCTAAGGGCTGAGTTCTGAATTGGAAATTCTGAGTTCTGCGTTCTGAGTCCTGAACACTAAGCTGTGAATTCTGAATTCAGAATTCGAGTTTGGGAATTCTGAGTTCTGTATTCTGATATCTGCATTCTGAGATTTGAGTTTGAAGCTGTACATTCTGAGTGCTCAATTTCGAATACTGAATTTGGAGTTCTAATTTCTGAGTTCTGAATTAAGAGTTCTGAGTTCTGAATTCTGACTTGTGATTTCTGAGTTCTGAATTCCGCATTGATTACTGAGTTCCGATTTCTGAGTCCTGAATTCTGAATTGTGATCACAGAGTTCTGAGTTCTGTCTTCTGAATCCTAAGTTCGAAATGATGAGCTTTGAGTTCTGAATTCTGCATTGAATACTGAGTTCTGAGTTCTGACTTCAGAATTCTGAGCACTGAGATCTGTATTATGAGCTCTGAAAGCTGAGTTCTGAGTTCTAAATTATAAGTTCTGAGTTCAGACTTCTGATTGCTGAGTTTTGAAACCTGCCTTCTGAGTTCCAAAGTCTGAGTTCTGAGTTCTAACTTCTGAATTCTGAGTCCGGATCTCTGAATTCTGCGTTTTGATGTCTGAGGTCTGAATTGAGGGTTGCGAAATCTGATTCTGAATACGGATTCTTCGTTCTGCATTCTGCATTCTGAGTTCTGAGTTTCTAGTTCTCAACACTGAGTTCTGATTTTTGAGTTTTGAGTTCCGGGTTGGGAATTGTGGTTCTGAATACTGAGCTCTAATTTCTGAACTCTGCGTTCTGAATTTAGAATTCTGAGTTCTGCATTCAGATTCTGATTTCTGAGTGCTACATTCTAAAGTCTGAATTGTAACATCTGAGTTCTGAGTACTACGTTCTAAGGGCTGAGTTCTGAATTGGAAATTCTGAGTTCTGCGTTCTGAGTTCTGAACACTAAGCTGTGAATTCTGAATTCAGAATTCGAGTTTGGGAATTCTGAGTTCTGTATTCTGATATCTGCATTCTGAGATTTGAGTTTGAAGCTGTACATTCTGAGTGCTCAATTTCGAATACTGAATTTGGAGTTCTAATTTCTGAGTTCTGAATTAAGAGTTCTGAGTTCTGAATTCTGACTTGTGATTTCTGAGTTCTGAATTCCGCATTGATTACTGAGTTCCGATTTCTGAGTCCTGAATTCTGAATTGTGATCACAGAGTTCTGAGTTCTGTCTTCTGAATCCTAAGTTCGAAATGATGAGCTTTGAGTTCTGAATTCTGTATTGAATACTGAGTTCTGAGTTCTGACTTCAGAATTCTGAGCACTGAGATCTGTATTATGAGCTCTGAAAGCTGAGTTCTGAGTTCTAAATTATAAGTTCTGAGTTCAGACTTCTGATTGCTGAGTTTTGAAACCTGCCTTCTGAGTTCCAAAATCTGAGTTCTGAGTTCTAACTTCTGAATTCTGAGTCCGGATCTCTGAATTCTGCGTTTTGATGTCTGAGGTCTGAATTGAGGGTTGCGAAACCTGATTCTGAATACGGATTCTTCGTTCCGCATGCTGAATTCTGAGTTCTGAGTTTCTAGTTCTCAACACTGAGTTCTGATTTTTGAGTTTTGAGTTCCGGGTTGGGAATTGTGGTTCTGAATACTGAGCTCTAATTTCTGAACTCTGCGTTCTGAATTTAGAATTCTGAGTTCTGCATTCAGATTCTGATTTCTGAGTGCTACATTCTAAATTCTGAATTGTAACATCTGAGTTCTGAGTACTACGTTCTAAGGGCTGAGTTCTGAATTGGAAATTCTGAGTTCTGCGTTCTGAGTCCTGAACACTAAGCTGTGAATTCTGAATTCAGAATTCGAGTTTGGGAATTCTGAGTTCTGTATTCTGATATCTGCATTCTGAGATTTGAGTTTGAAGCTGTACATTCTGAGTGCTCAATTTCGAATACTGAATTTGGAGTTCTAATTTCTGAGTTCTGAATTAAGAGTTCTGAGTTCTGAATTCTGACTTGTGATTTCTGAGTTCTGAATTCCGCATTGATTACTGAGTTCCGATTTCTGAGTCCTGAATTCTGAATTGTGATCACAGAGTTCTGAGTTCTGTCTTCTGAATCCTAAGTTCGAAATGATGAGCTTTGAGTTCTGAATTCTGCATTGAATACTGAGTTCTGAGTTCTGACTTCAGAATTCTGAGCACTGAGATCTGTATTATGAGCTCTGAAAGCTGAGTTCTGAGTTCTAAATTATAAGTTCTGAGTTCAGACTTCTGATTGCTGAGTTTTGAAACCTGCCTTCTGAGTTCCAAAGTCTGAGTTCTGAGTTCTAACTTCTGAATTCTGAGTCCGGATCTCTGAATTCTGCGTTTTGATGTCTGAGGTCTGAATTGAGGGTTGCGAAATCTGATTCTGAATACGGATTCTTCGTTCTGCATTCTGCATTCTGAGTTCTGAGTTTCTAGTTCTCAACACTGAGTTCTGATTTTTGAGTTTTGAGTTCCGGGTTGGGAATTGTGGTTCTGAATACTGAGCTCTAATTTCTGAACTCTGCGTTCTGAATTTAGAATTCTGAGTTCTGCATTCAGATTCTGATTTCTGAGTGCTACATTCTAAAGTCTGAATTGTAACATCTGAGTTCTGAGTACTACGTTCTAAGGGCTGAGTTCTGAATTGGAAATTCTGAGTTCTGCGTTCTGAGTTCTGAACACTAAGCTGTGAATTCTGAATTCAGAATTCGAGTTTGGGAATTCTGAGTTCTGTATTCTGATATCTGCATTCTGAGATTTGAGTTTGAAGCTGTACATTCTGAGTGCTCAATTTCGAATACTGAATTTGGAGTTCTAATTTCTGAGTTCTGAATTAAGAGTTCTGAGTTCTGAATTCTGACTTGTGATTTCTGAGTTCTGAATTCCGCATTGATTACTGAGTTCCGATTTCTGAGTCCTGAATTCTGAATTGTGATCACAGAGTTCTGAGTTCTGTCTTCTGAATCCTAAGTTCGAAATGATGAGCTTTGAGTTCTGAATTCTGTATTGAATACTGAGTTCTGAGTTCTGACTTCAGAATTCTGAGCACTGAGATCTGTATTATGAGCTCTGAAAGCTGAGTTCTGAGTTCTAAATTATAAGTTCTGAGTTCAGACTTCTGATTGCTGAGTTTTGAAACCTGCCTTCTGAGTTCCAAAATCTGAGTTCTGAGTTCTAACTTCTGAATTCTGAGTCCGGATCTCTGAATTCTGCGTTTTGATGTCTGAGGTCTGAATTGAGGGTTGCGAAACCTGATTCTGAATACGGATTCTTCGTTCCGCATGCTGAATTCTGAGTTCTGAGTTTCTAGTTCTCAACACTGAGTTCTGATTTTTGAGTTTTGAGTTCCGGGTTGGGAATTGTGGTTCTGAATACTGAGCTCTAATTTCTGAACTCTGCGTTCTGAATTTAGAATTCTGAGTTCTGCATTCAGATTCTGATTTCTGAGTGCTACATTCTAAATTCTGAATTGTAACATCTGAGTTCTGAGTACTACGTTCTAAGGGCTGAGTTCTGAATTGGAAATTCTGAGTTCTGCGTTCTGAGTCCTGAACACTAAGCTGTGAATTCTGAATTCAGAATTCGAGTTTGGGAATTCTGAGTTCTGTATTCTGATATCTGCATTCTGAGATTTGAGTTTGAAGCTGTACATTCTGAGTGCTCAATTTCGAATACTGAATTTGGAGTTCTAATTTCTGAGTTCTGAATTAAGAGTTCTGAGTTCTGAATTCTGACTTGTGATTTCTGAGTTCTGAATTCCGCATTGATTACTGAGTTCCGATTTCTGAGTCCTGAATTCTGAATTGTGATCACAGAGTTCTGAGTTCTGTCTTCTGAATCCTAAGTTCGAAATGATGAGCTTTGAGTTCTGAATTCTGCATTGAATACTGAGTTCTGAGTTCTGACTTCAGAATTCTGAGCACTGAGATCTGTATTATGAGCTCTGAAAGCTGAGTTCTGAGTTCTAAATTATAAGTTCTGAGTTCAGACTTCTGATTGCTGAGTTTTGAAACCTGCCTTCTGAGTTCCAAAGTCTGAGTTCTGAGTTCTAACTTCTGAATTCTGAGTCCGGATCTCTGAATTCTGCGTTTTGATGTCTGAGGTCTGAATTGAGGGTTGCGAAATCTGATTCTGAATACGGATTCTTCGTTCTGCATTCTGCATTCTGAGTTCTGAGTTTCTAGTTCTCAACACTGAGTTCTGATTTTTGAGTTTTGAGTTCCGGGTTGGGAATTGTGGTTCTGAATACTGAGCTCTAATTTCTGAACTCTGCGTTCTGAATTTAGAATTCTGAGTTCTGCATTCAGATTCTGATTTCTGAGTGCTACATTCTAAATTCTGAATTGTAACATCTGAGTTCTGAGTACTACGTTCTAAGGGCTGAGTTCTGAATTGGAAATTCTGAGTTCTGCGTTCTGAGTTCTGAACACTAAGCTGTGAATTCTGAATTCAGAATTCGAGTTTGGGAATTCTGAGTTCTGTATTCTGATATCTGCATTCTGAGATTTGAGTTTGAAGCTGTACATTCTGAGTGCTCAATTTCGAATACTGAATTTGGAGTTCTAATTTCTGAGTTCTGAATTAAGAGTTCTGAGTTCTCAATTCTGACTTGTGATTTCTGAGTTCTGAATTCCGCATTGATTACTGAGTTCCGATTTCTGAGTCCTGAATTCTGAATTGTGATCACAGAGTTCTGAGTTCTGTCTTCTGAATCCTAAGTTCGAAATGATGAGCTTTGAGTTCTGAATTCTGTATTGAATACTGAGTTCTGAGTTCTGACTTCAGAATTCTGAGCACTGAGATCTGTATTATGAGCTCTGAAAGCTGAGTTCTGAGTTCTAAATTATAAGTTCTGAGTTCAGACTTCTGATTGCTGAGTTTTGAAACCTGCCTTCTGAGTTCCAAAATCTGAGTTCTGAGTTCTAACTTCTGAATTCTGAGTCCGGATCTCTGAATTCTGCGTTTTGATGTCTGAGGTCTGAATTGAGGGTTGCGAAACCTGATTCTGAATACGGATTCTTCGTTCTGCATGCTGAATTCTGAGTTCTGAGTTTCTAGTTCTCAACACTGAGTTCTGATTTTTGAGTTTTGAGTTCCGGGTTGGGAATTGTGGTTCTGAATACTGAGCTCTAATTTCTGAACTCTGCGTTCTGAATTTAGAATTCTGAGTTCTGCATTCAGATTCTGATTTCTGAGTGCTACATTCTAAATTCTGAATTGTAACATCTGAGTTCTGAGTACTACGTTCTAAGGGCTGAGTTCTGAATTGGAAATTCTGAGTTCTGCGTTCTGAGTTCTGAACACTAAGCTGTGAATTCTGAATTCAGAATTCGAGTTTGGGAATTCTGAGTTCTGTATTCTGATATCTGCATTCTGAGATTTGAGTTTGAAGCTGTACATTCTGAGTGCTCAATTTCGAATACTGAATTTGGAGTTCTAATTTCTGAGTTCTGAATTAAGAGTTCTGAGTTCTGAATTCTGACTTGTGATTTCTGAGTTCTGAATTCCGCATTGATTACTGAGTTCCGATTTCTGAGTCCTGAATTCTGAATTGTGATCACAGAGTTCTGAGTTCTGTCTTCTGAATCCTAAGTTCGAAATGATGAGCTTTGAGTTCTGAATTCTGCATTGAATACTGAGTTCTGAGTTCTGACTTCAGAATTCTGAGCACTGAGATCTGTATTATGAGCTCTGAAAGCTGAGTTCTGAGTTCTAAATTATAAGTTCTGAGTTCAGACTTCTGATTGCTGAGTTTTGAAACCTGCCTTCTGAGTTCCAAAGTCTGAGTTCTGAGTTCTAACTTCTGAATTCTGAGTCCGGATCTCTGAATTCTGCGTTTTGATGTCTGAGGTCTGAATTGAGGGTTGCGAAATCTGATTCTGAATACGGATTCTTCGTTCTGCATTCTGCATTCTGAGTTCTGAGTTTCTAGTTCTCAACACTGAGTTCTGATTTTTGAGTTTTGAGTTCCGGGTTGGGAATTGTGGTTCTGAATACTGAGCTCTAATTTCTGAACTCTGCGTTCTGAATTTAGAATTCTGAGTTCTGCATTCAGATTCTGATTTCTGAGTGCTACATTCTAAATTCTGAATTGTAACATCTGAGTTCTGAGTACTACGTTCTAAGGGCTGAGTTCTGAATTGGAAATTCTGAGTTCTGCGTTCTGAGTTCTGAACACTAAGCTGTGAATTCTGAATTCAGAATTCGAGTTTGGGAATTCTGAGTTCTGTATTCTGATATCTGCATTCTGAGATTTGAGTTTGAAGCTGTACATTCTGAGTGCTCAATTTCGAATACTGAATTTGGAGTTCTAATTTCTGAGTTCTGAATTAAGAGTTCTGAGTTCTCAATTCTGACTTGTGATTTCTGAGTTCTGAATTCCGCATTGATTACTGAGTTCCGATTTCTGAGTCCTGAATTCTGAATTGTGATCACAGAGTTCTGAGTTCTGTCTTCTGAATCCTAAGTTCGAAATGATGAGCTTTGAGTTCTGAATTCTGCATTGAATACTGAGTTCTGAGTTCTGACTTCAGAATTCTGAGCACTGAGATCTGTATTATGAGCTCTGAAAGCTGAGTTCTGAGTTCTAAATTATAAGTTCTGAATTCAGACTTCTGATTGCTGAGTTTTGAAACCTGCCTTCTGAGTTCCAAAATCTGAGTTCTGAGTTCTAACTTCTGAATTCTGAGTCCGGATCTCTGAATTCTGCGTTTTGATGTCTGAGGTCTGAATTGAGGGTTGCGAAATCTGATTCTGAATACGGATTCTTCGTTCTGCATTCTGCATGCTGAATTCTGAGTTCTGAGTTTCTAGTTCTCAACACTGAGTTCTGATTTTTGAGTTTTGAGTTCCGGGTTGGGAATTGTGGTTCTGAATACTGAGCTCTAATTTCTGAACTCTGCGTTCTGAATTTAGAATTCTGAGTTCTGCATTCAGATTCTGATTTCTGAGTGCTACATTCTAAATTCTGAATTGTAACATCTGAGTTCTGAGTACTACGTTCTAAGGGCTGAGTTCTGAATTGGAAATTCTGAGTTCTGCGTTCTGAGTTCTGAACACTAAGCTGTGAATTCTGAATTCAGAATTCGAGTTTGGGAATTCTGAGTTCTGTATTCTGATATCTGCATTCTGAGATTTGAGTTTGAAGCTGTACATTCTGAGTGCTCAATTTCGAATACTGAATTTGGAGTTCTAATTTCTGAGTTCTGAATTAAGAGTTCTGAGTTCTGAATTCTGACTTGTGATTTCTGAGTTCTGAATTCCGCATTGATTACTGAGTTCCGATTTCTGAGTCCTGAATTCTGAATTGTGATCACAGAGTTCTGAGTTCTGTCTTCTGAATCCTAAGTTCGAAATGATGAGCTTTGAGTTCTGAATTCTGTATTGAATACTGAGTTCTGAGTTCTGACTTCAGAATTCTGAGCACTGAGATCTGTATTATGAGCTCTGAAAGCTGAGTTCTGAGTTCTAAATTATAAGTTCTGAATTCAGACTTCTGATTGCTGAGTTTTGAAACCTGCCTTCTGAGTTCCAAAATCTGAGTTCTGAGTTCTAACTTCTGAATTCTGAGTCCGGATCTCTGAATTCTGCGTTTTGATGTCTGAGGTCTGAATTGAGGGTTGCGAAATCTGATTCTGAATACGGATTCTTCGTTCTGCATTCTGCATGCTGAATTCTGAGTTCTGAGTTTCTAGTTCTCAACACTGAGTTCTGATTTTTGAGTTTTGAGTTCCGGGTTGGGAATTGTGGTTCTGAATACTGAGCTCTAATTTCTGAACTCTGCGTTCTGAATTTAGAATTCTGAGTTCTGCATTCAGATTCTGATTTCTGAGTGCTACATTCTAAATTCTGAATTGTAACATCTGAGTTCTGAGTACTACGTTCTAAGGGCTGAGTTCTGAATTGGAAATTCTGAGTTCTGCGTTCTGAGTTCTGAACACTAAGCTGTGAATTCTGAATTCAGAATTCGAGTTTGGGAATTCTGAGTTCTGTATTCTGATATCTGCATTCTGAGATTTGAGTTTGAAGCTGTACATTCTGAGTGCTCAATTTCGAATACTGAATTTGGAGTTCTAATTTCTGAGTTCTGAATTAAGAGTTCTGAGTTCTGAATTCTGACTTGTGATTTCTGAGTTCTGAATTCCGCATTGATTACTGAGTTCCGATTTCTGAGTCCTGAATTCTGAATTGTGATCACAGAGTTCTGAGTTCTGTCTTCTGAATCCTAAGTTCGAAATGATGAGCTTTGAGTTCTGAATTCTGTATTGAATACTGAGTTCTGAGTTCTGACTTCAGAATTCTGAGCACTGAGATCTGTATTATGAGCTCTGAAAGCTGAGTTCTGAGTTCTAAATTATAAGTTCTGAATTCAGACTTCTGATTGCTGAGTTTTGAA
Source organism: Ochotona princeps (assembly GCF_030435755.1). NCBI lineage: Eukaryota > Metazoa > Chordata > Mammalia > Lagomorpha > Ochotonidae > Ochotona > Ochotona princeps. The sequence goes on along the minus strand of NC_080866.1, from coordinate 916,562 downwards.
ACCTGCCTTCTGAGTTCCAAAATCTGAGTTCTGAGTTCTAACTTCTGAATTCTGAGTCCGGATCTCTGAATTCTGCGTTTTGATGTCTGAGGTCTGAATTGAGGGTTGCGAAATCTGATTCTGAATACGGATTCTTCGTTCTGCATTCTGCATTCTGAGTTCTGAGTTTCTAGTTCTCAACACTGAGTTCTGATTTTTGAGTTTTGAGTTCCGGGTTGGGAATTGTGGTTCTGAATACTGAGCTCTAATTTCTGAACTCTGCGTTCTGAATTTAGAATTCTGAGTTCTGCATTCAGATTCTGATTTCTGAGTGCTACATTCTAAAGTCTGAATTGTAACATCTGAGTTCTGAGTACTACGTTCTAAGGGCTGAGTTCTGAATTGGAAATTCTGAGTTCTGCGTTCTGAGTTCTGAACACTAAGCTGTGAATTCTGAATTCAGAATTCGAGTTTGGGAATTCTGAGTTCTGTATTCTGATATCTGCATTCTGAGATTTGAGTTTGAAGCTGTACATTCTGAGTGCTCAATTTCGAATACTGAATTTGGAGTTCTAATTTCTGAGTTCTGAATTAAGAGTTCTGAGTTCTCAATTCTGACTTGTGATTTCTGAGTTCTGAATTCCGCATTGATTACTGAGTTCCGATTTCTGAGTCCTGAATTCTGAATTGTGATCATAGAGTTCTGAGTTCTGTCTTCTGAATCCTAAGTTCGAAATGATGAGCTTTGAGTTCTGAATTCTGCATTGAATACTGAGTTCTGAGTTCTGACTTCAGAATTCTGAGCACTGAGATCTGTATTATGAGCTCTGAAAGCTGAGTTCTGAGTTCTAAATTATAAGTTCTGAATTCAGACTTCTGATTGCTGAGTTTTGAAACCTGCCTTCTGAGTTCCAAAGTCTGAGTTCTGAGTTCTAACTTCTGAATTCTGAGTCCGGATCTCTGAATTCTGCGTTTTGATGTCTGAGGTCTGAATTGAGGGTTGCGAAATCTGATTCTGAATACGGATTCTTCGTTCTGCATTCTGCATTCTGAGTTCTGAGTTTCTAGTTCTCAACACTGAGTTCTGATTTTTGAGTTTTGAGTTCCGGGTTGGGAATTGTGGTTCTGAATACTGAGCTCTAATTTCTGAACTCTGCGTTCTGAATTTAGAATTCTGGGTTCTGCATTCAGATTCTGATTTCTGAGTGCTACATTCTAAAGTCTGAATTGTAACATCTGAGTTCTGAGTACTACGTTCTAAGGGCTGAGTTCTGAATTGGAAATTCTGAGTTCTGCGTTCTGAGTTCTGAACACTAAGCTGTGAATTCTGAATTCAGAATTCGAGTTTGGGAATTCTGAGTTCTGTATTCTGATATCTGCATTCTGAGATTTGAGTTTGAAGCTGTACATTCTGAGTGCTCAATTTCGAATACTGAATTTGGAGTTCTAATTTCTGAGTTCTGAATTAAGAGTTCTGAGTTCTGAATTCTGACTTGTGATTTCTGAGTTCTGAATTCCGCATTGATTACTGAGTTCCGATTTCTGAGTCCTGAATTCTGAATTGTGATCACAGAGTTCTGAGTTCTGTCTTCTGAATCCTAAGTTCGAAATGATGAGCTTTGAGTTCTGAATTCTGCATTGAATACTGAGTTCTGAGTTCTGACTTCAGAATTCTGAGCACTGAGATCTGTATTATGAGCTCTGAAAGCTGAGTTCTGAGTTCTAAATTATAAGTTCTGAATTCAGACTTTTGATTGCTGAGTTTTGAAACCTGCCTTCTGAGTTCCAAAATCTGAGTTCTGAGTTCTAACTTCTGAATTCTGAGTCCGGATCTCTGAATTCTGCGTTTTGATGTCTGAGGTCTGAATTGAGGGTTGCGAAATCTGATTCTGAATACGGATTCTTCGTTCTGCATTCTGCATTCTGAGTTCTGAGTTTCTAGTTCTCAACACTGAGTTCTGATTTTTGAGTTTTGAGTTCCGGGTTGGGAATTGTGGTTCTGAATACTGAGCTCTAATTTCTGAACTCTGCGTTCTGAATTTAGAATTCTGAGTTCTGCATTCAGATTCTGATTTCTGAGTGCTACATTCTAAAGTCTGAATTGTAACATCTGAGTTCTGAGTACTACGTTCTAAGGGCTGAGTTCTGAATTGGAAATTCTGAGTTCTGCGTTCTGAGTTCTGAACACTAAGCTGTGAATTCTGAATTCAGAATTCGAGTTTGGGAATTCTGAGTTCTGTATTCTGATATCTGCATTCTGAGATTTGAGTTTGAAGCTGTACATTCTGAGTGCTCAATTTCGAATACTGAATTTGGAGTTCTAATTTCTGAGTTCTGAATTAAGAGTTCTGAGTTCTGAATTCTGACTTGTGATTTCTGAGTTCTGAATTCCGCATTGATTACTGAGTTCCGATTTCTGAGTCCTGAATTCTGAATTGTGATCACAGAGTTCTGAGTTCTGTCTTCTGAATCCTAAGTTCGAAATGATGAGCTTTGAGTTCTGAATTCTGCATTGAATACTGAGTTCTGAGTTCTGACTTCAGAATTCTGAGCACTGAGATCTGTATTATGAGCTCTGAAAGCTGAGTTCTGAGTTCTAAATTATAAGTTCTGAATTCAGACTTTTGATTGCTGAGTTTTGAAACCTGCCTTCTGAGTTCCAAAATCTGAGTTCTGAGTTCTAACTTCTGAATTCTGAGTCCGGATCTCTGAATTCTGCGTTTTGATGTCTGAGGTCTGAATTGAGGGTTGCGAAATCTGATTCTGAATACGGATTCTTCGTTCTGCATTCTGCATTCTGAGTTCTGAGTTTCTAGTTCTCAACACTGAGTTCTGATTTTTGAGTTTTGAGTTCCGGGTTGGGAATTGTGGTTCTGAATACTGAGCTCTAATTTCTGAACTCTGCGTTCTGAATTTAGAATTCTGAGTTCTGCATTCAGATTCTGATTTCTGAGTGCTACATTCTAAATTCTGAATTGTAACATCTGAGTTCTGAGTACTACGTTCTAAGGGCTGAGTTCTGAATTGGAAATTCTGAGTTCTGCGTTCTGAGTTCTGAACACTAAGCTGTGAATTCTGAATTCAGAATTCGAGTTTGGGAATTCTGAGTTCTGTATTCTGATATCTGCATTCTGAGATTTGAGTTTGAAGCTGTACATTCTGAGTGCTCAATTTCGAATACTGAATTTGGAGTTCTAATTTCTGAGTTCTGAATTAAGAGTTCTGAGTTCTGAATTCTGACTTGTGATTTCTGAGTTCTGAATTCCGCATTGATTACTGAGTTCCGATTTCTGAGTCCTGAATTCTGAATTGTGATCACAGAGTTCTGAGTTCTGTCTTCTGAATCCTAAGTTCGAAATGATGAGCTTTGAGTTCTGAATTCTGTATTGAATACTGAGTTCTGAGTTCTGACTTCAGAATTCTGAGCACTGAGATCTGTATTATGAGCTCTGAAAGCTGAGTTCTGAGTTCTAAATTATAAGTTCTGAATTCAGACTTCTGATTGCTGAGTTTTGAAACCTGCCTTCTGAGTTCCAAAATCTGAGTTCTGAGTTCTAACTTCTGAATTCTGAGTCCGGATCTCTGAATTCTGCGTTTTGATGTCTGAGGTCTGAATTGAGGGTTGCGAAATCTGATTCTGAATACGGATTCTTCGTTCTGCATTCTGCATGCTGAATTCTGAGTTCTGAGTTTCTAGTTCTCAACACTGAGTTCTGATTTTTGAGTTTTGAGTTCCGGGTTGGGAATTGTGGTTCTGAATACTGAGCTCTAATTTCTGAACTCTGCGTTCTGAATTTAGAATTCTGAGTTCTGCATTCAGATTCTGATTTCTGAGTGCTACATTCTAAATTCTGAATTGTAACATCTGAGTTCTGAGTACTACGTTCTAAGGGCTGAGTTCTGAATTGGAAATTCTGAGTTCTGCGTTCTGAGTTCTGAACACTAAGCTGTGAATTCTGAATTCAGAATTCGAGTTTGGGAATTCTGAGTTCTGTATTCTGATATCTGCATTCTGAGATTTGAGTTTGAAGCTGTACATTCTGAGTGCTCAATTTCGAATACTGAATTTGGAGTTCTAATTTCTGAGTTCTGAATTAAGAGTTCTGAGTTCTGAATTCTGACTTGTGATTTCTGAGTTCTGAATTCCGCATTGATTACTGAGTTCCGATTTCTGAGTCCTGAATTCTGAATTGTGATCACAGAGTTCTGAGTTCTGTCTTCTGAATCCTAAGTTCGAAATGATGAGCTTTGAGTTCTGAATTCTGTATTGAATACTGAGTTCTGAGTTCTGACTTCAGAATTCTGAGCACTGAGATCTGTATTATGAGCTCTGAAAGCTGAGTTCTGAGTTCTAAATTATAAGTTCTGAATTCAGACTTCTGATTGCTGAGTTTTGAAACCTGCCTTCTGAGTTCCAAAATCTGAGTTCTGAGTTCTAACTTCTGAATTCTGAGTCCGGATCTCTGAATTCTGCGTTTTGATGTCTGAGGTCTGAATTGAGGGTTGCGAAATCTGATTCTGAATACGGATTCTTCGTTCTGCATTCTGCATGCTGAATTCTGAGTTCTGAGTTTCTAGTTCTCAACACTGAGTTCTGATTTTTGAGTTTTGAGTTCCGGGTTGGGAATTGTGGTTCTGAATACTGAGCTCTAATTTCTGAACTCTGCGTTCTGAATTTAGAATTCTGAGTTCTGCATTCAGATTCTGATTTCTGAGTGCTACATTCTAAATTCTGAATTGTAACATCTGAGTTCTGAGTACTACGTTCTAAGGGCTGAGTTCTGAATTGGAAATTCTGAGTTCTGCGTTCTGAGTTCTGAACACTAAGCTGTGAATTCTGAATTCAGAATTCGAGTTTGGGAATTCTGAGTTCTGTATTCTGATATCTGCATTCTGAGATTTGAGTTTGAAGCTGTACATTCTGAGTGCTCAATTTCGAATACTGAATTTGGAGTTCTAATTTCTGAGTTCTGAATTAAGAGTTCTGAGTTCTGAATTCTGACTTGTGATTTCTGAGTTCTGAATTCCGCATTGATTACTGAGTTCCGATTTCTGAGTCCTGAATTCTGAATTGTGATCACAGAGTTCTGAGTTCTGTCTTCTGAATCCTAAGTTCGAAATGATGAGCTTTGAGTTCTGAATTCTGCATTGAATACTGAGTTCTGAGTTCTGACTTCAGAATTCTGAGCACTGAGATCTGTATTATGAGCTCTGAAAGCTGAGTTCTGAGTTCTAAATTATAAGTTCTGAATTCAGACTTCTGATTGCTGAGTTTTGAAACCTGCCTTCTGAGTTCCAAAGTCTGAGTTCTGAGTTCTAACTTCTGAATTCTGAGTCCGGATCTCTGAATTCTGCGTTTTGATGTCTGAGGTCTGAATTGAGGGTTGTGAAATCTGATTCTGAATACGGATTCTTCGTTCTGCATGCTGCATTCTGAGTTCTGAGTTTCTAGTTCTCAACACTGAGTTCTGATTTTTGAGTTTTGAGTTCCGGGTTGGGAATTGTGGTTCTGAATACTGAGCTCTAATTTCTGAACTCTGCGTTCTGAATTTAGAATTCTGAGTTCTGCATTCAGATTCTGATTTCTGAGTGCTACATTCTAAATTCTGAATTGTAACATCTGAGTTCTGAGTACTACGTTCTAAGGGCTGAGTTCTGAATTGGAAATTCTGAGTTCTGCGTTCTGAGTTCTGAACACTAAGCTGTGAATTCTGAATTCAGAATTCGAGTTTGGGAATTCTGAGTTCTGTATTCTGATATCTGCATTCTGAGATTTGAGTTTGAAGCTGTACATTCTGAGTGCTCAATTTCGAATACTGAATTTGGAGTTCTAATTTCTGAGTTCTGAATTAAGAGTTCTGAGTTCTCAATTCTGACTTGTGATTTCTGAGTTCTGAATTCCGCATTGATTACTGAGTTCCGATTTCTGAGTCCTGAATTCTGAATTGTGATCACAGAGTTCTGAGTTCTGTCTTCTGAATCCTAAGTTCGAAATGATGAGCTTTGAGTTCTGAATTCTGTATTGAATACTGAGTTCTGAGTTCTGACTTCAGAATTCTGAGCACTGAGATCTGTATTATGAGCTCTGAAAGCTGAGTTCTGAGTTCTAAATTATAAGTTCTGAATTCAGACTTCTGATTGCTGAGTTTTGAAACCTGCCTTCTGAGTTCCAAAATCTGAGTTCTGAGTTCTAACTTCTGAATTCTGAGTCCGGATCTCTGAATTCTGCGTTTTGATGTCTGAGGTCTGAATTGAGGGTTGCGAAATCTGATTCTGAATACGGATTCTTCGTTCTGCATTCTGCATGCTGAATTCTGAGTTCTGAGTTTCTAGTTCTCAACACTGAGTTCTGATTTTTGAGTTTTGAGTTCCGGGTTGGGAATTGTGGTTCTGAATACTGAGCTCTAATTTCTGAACTCTGCGTTCTGAATTTAGAATTCTGAGTTCTGCATTCAGATTCTGATTTCTGAGTGCTACATTCTAAATTCTGAATTGTAACATCTGAGTTCTGAGTACTACGTTCTAAGGGCTGAGTTCTGAATTGGAAATTCTGAGTTCTGCGTTCTGAGTTCTGAACACTAAGCTGTGAATTCTGAATTCAGAATTCGAGTTTGGGAATTCTGAGTTCTGTATTCTGATATCTGCATTCTGAGATTTGAGTTTGAAGCTGTACATTCTGAGTGCTCAATTTCGAATACTGAATTTGGAGTTCTAATTTCTGAGTTCTGAATTAAGAGTTCTGAGTTCTGAATTCTGACTTGTGATTTCTGAGTTCTGAATTCCGCATTGATTACTGAGTTCCGATTTCTGAGTCCTGAATTCTGAATTGTGATCACAGAGTTCTGAGTTCTGTCTTCTGAATCCTAAGTTCGAAATGATGAGCTTTGAGTTCTGAATTCTGTATTGAATACTGAGTTCTGAGTTCTGACTTCAGAATTCTGAGCACTGAGATCTGTATTATGAGCTCTGAAAGCTGAGTTCTGAGTTCTAAATTATAAGTTCTGAATTCAGACTTCTGATTGCTGAGTTTTGAAACCTGCCTTCTGAGTTCCAAAATCTGAGTTCTGAGTTCTAACTTCTGAATTCTGAGTCCGGATCTCTGAATTCTGCGTTTTGATGTCTGAGGTCTGAATTGAGGGTTGCGAAATCTGATTCTGAATACGGATTCTTCGTTCTGCATTCTGCATGCTGAATTCTGCGTTCTGAGTTTCTAGTTCTCAACACTGAGTTCTGATTTTTGAGTTTTGAGTTCCGGGTTGGGAATTGTGGTTCTGAATACTGAGCTCTAATTTCTGAACTCTGCGTTCTGAATTTAGAATTCTGAGTTCTGCATTCAGATTCTGATTTCTGAGTGCTACATTCTAAATTCTGAATTGTAACATCTGAGTTCTGAGTACTACGTTCTAAGGGCTGAGTTCTGAATTGGAAATTCTGAGTTCTGCGTTCTGAGTTCTGAACACTAAGCTGTGAATTCTGAATTCAGAATTCGAGTTTGGGAATTCTGAGTTCTGTATTCTGATATCTGCATTCTGAGATTTGAGTTTGAAGCTGTACATTCTGAGTGCTCAATTTCGAATACTGAATTTGGAGTTCTAATTTCTGAGTTCTGAATTAAGAGTTCTGAGTTCTCAATTCTGACTTGTGATTTCTGAGTTCTGAATTCCGCATTGATTACTGAGTTCCGATTTCTGAGTCCTGAATTCTGAATTGTGATCACAGAGTTCTGAGTTCTGTCTTCTGAATCCTAAGTTCGAAATGATGAGCTTTGAGTTCTGAATTCTGTATTGAATACTGAGTTCTGAGTTCTGACTTCAGAATTCTGAGCACTGAGATCTGTATTATGAGCTCTGAAAGCTGAGTTCTGAGTTCTAAATTATAAGTTCTGAATTCAGACTTCTGATTGCTGAGTTTTGAAACCTGCCTTCTGAGTTCCAAAATCTGAGTTCTGAGTTCTAACTTCTGAATTCTGAGTCCGGATCTCTGAATTCTGCGTTTTGATGTCTGAGGTCTGAATTGAGGGTTGCGAAATCTGATTCTGAATACGGATTCTTCGTTCTGCATTCTGCATGCTGAATTCTGAGTTCTGAGTTTCTAGTTCTCAACACTGAGTTCTGATTTTTGAGTTTTGAGTTCCGGGTTGGGAATTGTGGTTCTGAATACTGAGCTCTAATTTCTGAACTCTGCGTTCTGAATTTAGAATTCTGAGTTCTGCATTCAGATTCTGATTTCTGAGTGCTACATTCTAAAGTCTGAATTGTAACATCTGAGTTCTGAGTACTACGTTCTAAGGGCTGAGTTCTGAATTGGAAATTCTGAGTTCTGCGTTCTGAGTTCTGAACACTAAGCTGTGAATTCTGAATTCAGAATTCGAGTTTGGGAATTCTGAGTTCTGTATTCTGATATCTGCATTCTGAGATTTGAGTTTGAAGCTGTACATTCTGAGTGCTCAATTTCGAATACTGAATTTGGAGTTCTAATTTCTGAGTTCTGAATTAAGAGTTCTGAGTTCTGAATTCTGACTTGTGATTTCTGAGTTCTGAATTCCGCATTGATTACTGAGTTCCGATTTCTGAGTCCTGAATTCTGAATTGTGATCACAGAGTTCTGAGTTCTGTCTTCTGAATCCTAAGTTCGAAATGATGAGCTTTGAGTTCTGAATTCTGTATTGAATACTGAGTTCTGAGTTCTGACTTCAGAATTCTGAGCACTGAGATCTGTATTATGAGCTCTGAAAGCTGAGTTCTGAGTTCTAAATTATAAGTTCTGAGTTCAGACTTCTGATTGCTGAGTTTTGAAACCTGCCTTCTGAGTTCCAAAATCTGAGTTCTGAGTTCTAACTTCTGAATTCTGAGTCCGGATCTCTGAATTCTGCGTTTTGATGTCTGAGGTCTGAATTGAGGGTTGCGAAACCTGATTCTGAATACGGATTCTTCGTTCCGCATGCTGAATTCTGAGTTCTGAGTTTCTAGTTCTCAACACTGAGTTCTGATTTTTGAGTTTTGAGTTCCGGGTTGGGAATTGTGGTTCTGAATACTGAGCTCTAATTTCTGAACTCTGCGTTCTGAATTTAGAATTCTGAGTTCTGCATTCAGATTCTGATTTCTGAGTGCTACATTCTAAATTCTGAATTGTAACATCTGAGTTCTGAGTACTACGTTCTAAGGGCTGAGTTCTGAATTGGAAATTCTGAGTTCTGCGTTCTGAGTCCTGAACACTAAGCTGTGAATTCTGAATTCAGAATTCGAGTTTGGGAATTCTGAGTTCTGTATTCTGATATCTGCATTCTGAGATTTGAGTTTGAAGCTGTACATTCTGAGTGCTCAATTTCGAATACTGAATTTGGAGTTCTAATTTCTGAGTTCTGAATTAAGAGTTCTGAGTTCTGAATTCTGACTTGTGATTTCTGAGTTCTGAATTCCGCATTGATTACTGAGTTCCGATTTCTGAGTCCTGAATTCTGAATTGTGATCACAGAGTTCTGAGTTCTGTCTTCTGAATCCTAAGTTCGAAATGATGAGCTTTGAGTTCTGAATTCTGCATTGAATACTGAGTTCTGAGTTCTGACTTCAGAATTCTGAGCACTGAGATCTGTATTATGAGCTCTGAAAGCTGAGTTCTGAGTTCTAAATTATAAGTTCTGAGTTCAGACTTCTGATTGCTGAGTTTTGAAACCTGCCTTCTGAGTTCCAAAGTCTGAGTTCTGAGTTCTAACTTCTGAATTCTGAGTCCGGATCTCTGAATTCTGCGTTTTGATGTCTGAGGTCTGAATTGAGGGTTGCGAAATCTGATTCTGAATACGGATTCTTCGTTCTGCATTCTGCATTCTGAGTTCTGAGTTTCTAGTTCTCAACACTGAGTTCTGATTTTTGAGTTTTGAGTTCCGGGTTGGGAATTGTGGTTCTGAATACTGAGCTCTAATTTCTGAACTCTGCGTTCTGAATTTAGAATTCTGAGTTCTGCATTCAGATTCTGATTTCTGAGTGCTACATTCTAAATTCTGAATTGTAACATCTGAGTTCTGAGTACTACGTTCTAAGGGCTGAGTTCTGAATTGGAAATTCTGAGTTCTGCGTTCTGAGTTCTGAACACTAAGCTGTGAATTCTGAATTCAGAATTCGAGTTTGGGAATTCTGAGTTCTGTATTCTGATATCTGCATTCTGAGATTTGAGTTTGAAGCTGTACATTCTGAGTGCTCAATTTCGAATACTGAATTTGGAGTTCTAATTTCTGAGTTCTGAATTAAGAGTTCTGAGTTCTGAATTCTGACTTGTGATTTCTGAGTTCTGAATTCCGCATTGATTACTGAGTTCCGATTTCTGAGTCCTGAATTCTGAATTGTGATCACAGAGTTCTGAGTTCTGTCTTCTGAATCCTAAGTTCGAAATGATGAGCTTTGAGTTCTGAATTCTGTATTGAATACTGAGTTCTGAGTTCTGACTTCAGAATTCTGAGCACTGAGATCTGTATTATGAGCTCTGAAAGCTGAGTTCTGAGTTCTAAATTATAAGTTCTGAGTTCAGACTTCTGATTGCTGAGTTTTGAAACCTGCCTTCTGAGTTCCAAAATCTGAGTTCTGAGTTCTAACTTCTGAATTCTGAGTCCGGATCTCTGAATTCTGCGTTTTGATGTCTGAGGTCTGAATTGAGGGTTGCGAAACCTGATTCTGAATACGGATTCTTCGTTCCGCATGCTGAATTCTGAGTTCTGAGTTTCTAGTTCTCAACACTGAGTTCTGATTTTTGAGTTTTGAGTTCCGGGTTGGGAATTGTGGTTCTGAATACTGAGCTCTAATTTCTGAACTCTGCGTTCTGAATTTAGAATTCTGAGTTCTGCATTCAGATTCTGATTTCTGAGTGCTACATTCTAAATTCTGAATTGTAACATCTGAGTTCTGAGTACTACGTTCTAAGGGCTGAGTTCTGAATTGGAAATTCTGAGTTCTGCGTTCTGAGTCCTGAACACTAAGCTGTGAATTCTGAATTCAGAATTCGAGTTTGGGAATTCTGAGTTCTGTATTCTGATATCTGCATTCTGAGATTTGAGTTTGAAGCTGTACATTCTGAGTGCTCAATTTCGAATACTGAATTTGGAGTTCTAATTTCTGAGTTCTGAATTAAGAGTTCTGAGTTCTGAATTCTGACTTGTGATTTCTGAGTTCTGAATTCCGCATTGATTACTGAGTTCCGATTTCTGAGTCCTGAATTCTGAATTGTGATCACAGAGTTCTGAGTTCTGTCTTCTGAATCCTAAGTTCGAAATGATGAGCTTTGAGTTCTGAATTCTGCATTGAATACTGAGTTCTGAGTTCTGACTTCAGAATTCTGAGCACTGAGATCTGTATTATGAGCTCTGAAAGCTGAGTTCTGAGTTCTAAATTATAAGTTCTGAGTTCAGACTTCTGATTGCTGAGTTTTGAAACCTGCCTTCTGAGTTCCAAAGTCTGAGTTCTGAGTTCTAACTTCTGAATTCTGAGTCCGGATCTCTGAATTCTGCGTTTTGATGTCTGAGGTCTGAATTGAGGGTTGCGAAATCTGATTCTGAATACGGATTCTTCGTTCTGCATTCTGCATTCTGAGTTCTGAGTTTCTAGTTCTCAACACTGAGTTCTGATTTTTGAGTTTTGAGTTCCGGGTTGGGAATTGTGGTTCTGAATACTGAGCTCTAATTTCTGAACTCTGCGTTCTGAATTTAGAATTCTGAGTTCTGCATTCAGATTCTGATTTCTGAGTGCTACATTCTAAAGTCTGAATTGTAACATCTGAGTTCTGAGTACTACGTTCTAAGGGCTGAGTTCTGAATTGGAAATTCTGAGTTCTGCGTTCTGAGTTCTGAACACTAAGCTGTGAATTCTGAATTCAGAATTCGAGTTTGGGAATTCTGAGTTCTGTATTCTGATATCTGCATTCTGAGATTTGAGTTTGAAGCTGTACATTCTGAGTGCTCAATTTCGAATACTGAATTTGGAGTTCTAATTTCTGAGTTCTGAATTAAGAGTTCTGAGTTCTGAATTCTGACTTGTGATTTCTGAGTTCTGAATTCCGCATTGATTACTGAGTTCCGATTTCTGAGTCCTGAATTCTGAATTGTGATCACAGAGTTCTGAGTTCTGTCTTCTGAATCCTAAGTTCGAAATGATGAGCTTTGAGTTCTGAATTCTGTATTGAATACTGAGTTCTGAGTTCTGACTTCAGAATTCTGAGCACTGAGATCTGTATTATGAGCTCTGAAAGCTGAGTTCTGAGTTCTAAATTATAAGTTCTGAGTTCAGACTTCTGATTGCTGAGTTTTGAAACCTGCCTTCTGAGTTCCAAAATCTGAGTTCTGAGTTCTAACTTCTGAATTCTGAGTCCGGATCTCTGAATTCTGCGTTTTGATGTCTGAGGTCTGAATTGAGGGTTGCGAAACCTGATTCTGAATACGGATTCTTCGTTCCGCATGCTGAATTCTGAGTTCTGAGTTTCTAGTTCTCAACACTGAGTTCTGATTTTTGAGTTTTGAGTTCCGGGTTGGGAATTGTGGTTCTGAATACTGAGCTCTAATTTCTGAACTCTGCGTTCTGAATTTAGAATTCTGAGTTCTGCATTCAGATTCTGATTTCTGAGTGCTACATTCTAAATTCTGAATTGTAACATCTGAGTTCTGAGTACTACGTTCTAAGGGCTGAGTTCTGAATTGGAAATTCTGAGTTCTGCGTTCTGAGTCCTGAACACTAAGCTGTGAATTCTGAATTCAGAATTCGAGTTTGGGAATTCTGAGTTCTGTATTCTGATATCTGCATTCTGAGATTTGAGTTTGAAGCTGTACATTCTGAGTGCTCAATTTCGAATACTGAATTTGGAGTTCTAATTTCTGAGTTCTGAATTAAGAGTTCTGAGTTCTGAATTCTGACTTGTGATTTCTGAGTTCTGAATTCCGCATTGATTACTGAGTTCCGATTTCTGAGTCCTGAATTCTGAATTGTGATCACAGAGTTCTGAGTTCTGTCTTCTGAATCCTAAGTTCGAAATGATGAGCTTTGAGTTCTGAATTCTGCATTGAATACTGAGTTCTGAGTTCTGACTTCAGAATTCTGAGCACTGAGATCTGTATTATGAGCTCTGAAAGCTGAGTTCTGAGTTCTAAATTATAAGTTCTGAGTTCAGACTTCTGATTGCTGAGTTTTGAAACCTGCCTTCTGAGTTCCAAAGTCTGAGTTCTGAGTTCTAACTTCTGAATTCTGAGTCCGGATCTCTGAATTCTGCGTTTTGATGTCTGAGGTCTGAATTGAGGGTTGCGAAATCTGATTCTGAATACGGATTCTTCGTTCTGCATTCTGCATTCTGAGTTCTGAGTTTCTAGTTCTCAACACTGAGTTCTGATTTTTGAGTTTTGAGTTCCGGGTTGGGAATTGTGGTTCTGAATACTGAGCTCTAATTTCTGAACTCTGCGTTCTGAATTTAGAATTCTGAGTTCTGCATTCAGATTCTGATTTCTGAGTGCTACATTCTAAAGTCTGAATTGTAACATCTGAGTTCTGAGTACTACGTTCTAAGGGCTGAGTTCTGAATTGGAAATTCTGAGTTCTGCGTTCTGAGTTCTGAACACTAAGCTGTGAATTCTGAATTCAGAATTCGAGTTTGGGAATTCTGAGTTCTGTATTCTGATATCTGCATTCTGAGATTTGAGTTTGAAGCTGTACATTCTGAGTGCTCAATTTCGAATACTGAATTTGGAGTTCTAATTTCTGAGTTCTGAATTAAGAGTTCTGAGTTCTGAATTCTGACTTGTGATTTCTGAGTTCTGAATTCCGCATTGATTACTGAGTTCCGATTTCTGAGTCCTGAATTCTGAATTGTGATCACAGAGTTCTGAGTTCTGTCTTCTGAATCCTAAGTTCGAAATGATGAGCTTTGAGTTCTGAATTCTGTATTGAATACTGAGTTCTGAGTTCTGACTTCAGAATTCTGAGCACTGAGATCTGTATTATGAGCTCTGAAAGCTGAGTTCTGAGTTCTAAATTATAAGTTCTGAGTTCAGACTTCTGATTGCTGAGTTTTGAAACCTGCCTTCTGAGTTCCAAAATCTGAGTTCTGAGTTCTAACTTCTGAATTCTGAGTCCGGATCTCTGAATTCTGCGTTTTGATGTCTGAGGTCTGAATTGAGGGTTGCGAAACCTGATTCTGAATACGGATTCTTCGTTCCGCATGCTGAATTCTGAGTTCTGAGTTTCTAGTTCTCAACACTGAGTTCTGATTTTTGAGTTTTGAGTTCCGGGTTGGGAATTGTGGTTCTGAATACTGAGCTCTAATTTCTGAACTCTGCGTTCTGAATTTAGAATTCTGAGTTCTGCATTCAGATTCTGATTTCTGAGTGCTACATTCTAAATTCTGAATTGTAACATCTGAGTTCTGAGTACTACGTTCTAAGGGCTGAGTTCTGAATTGGAAATTCTGAGTTCTGCGTTCTGAGTCCTGAACACTAAGCTGTGAATTCTGAATTCAGAATTCGAGTTTGGGAATTCTGAGTTCTGTATTCTGATATCTGCATTCTGAGATTTGAGTTTGAAGCTGTACATTCTGAGTGCTCAATTTCGAATACTGAATTTGGAGTTCTAATTTCTGAGTTCTGAATTAAGAGTTCTGAGTTCTGAATTCTGACTTGTGATTTCTGAGTTCTGAATTCCGCATTGATTACTGAGTTCCGATTTCTGAGTCCTGAATTCTGAATTGTGATCACAGAGTTCTGAGTTCTGTCTTCTGAATCCTAAGTTCGAAATGATGAGCTTTGAGTTCTGAATTCTGCATTGAATACTGAGTTCTGAGTTCTGACTTCAGAATTCTGAGCACTGAGATCTGTATTATGAGCTCTGAAAGCTGAGTTCTGAGTTCTAAATTATAAGTTCTGAGTTCAGACTTCTGATTGCTGAGTTTTGAAACCTGCCTTCTGAGTTCCAAAGTCTGAGTTCTGAGTTCTAACTTCTGAATTCTGAGTCCGGATCTCTGAATTCTGCGTTTTGATGTCTGAGGTCTGAATTGAGGGTTGCGAAATCTGATTCTGAATACGGATTCTTCGTTCTGCATTCTGCATTCTGAGTTCTGAGTTTCTAGTTCTCAACACTGAGTTCTGATTTTTGAGTTTTGAGTTCCGGGTTGGGAATTGTGGTTCTGAATACTGAGCTCTAATTTCTGAACTCTGCGTTCTGAATTTAGAATTCTGAGTTCTGCATTCAGATTCTGATTTCTGAGTGCTACATTCTAAATTCTGAATTGTAACATCTGAGTTCTGAGTACTACGTTCTAAGGGCTGAGTTCTGAATTGGAAATTCTGAGTTCTGCGTTCTGAGTTCTGAACACTAAGCTGTGAATTCTGAATTCAGAATTCGAGTTTGGGAATTCTGAGTTCTGTATTCTGATATCTGCATTCTGAGATTTGAGTTTGAAGCTGTACATTCTGAGTGCTCAATTTCGAATACTGAATTTGGAGTTCTAATTTCTGAGTTCTGAATTAAGAGTTCTGAGTTCTCAATTCTGACTTGTGATTTCTGAGTTCTGAATTCCGCATTGATTACTGAGTTCCGATTTCTGAGTCCTGAATTCTGAATTGTGATCACAGAGTTCTGAGTTCTGTCTTCTGAATCCTAAGTTCGAAATGATGAGCTTTGAGTTCTGAATTCTGTATTGAATACTGAGTTCTGAGTTCTGACTTCAGAATTCTGAGCACTGAGATCTGTATTATGAGCTCTGAAAGCTGAGTTCTGAGTTCTAAATTATAAGTTCTGAGTTCAGACTTCTGATTGCTGAGTTTTGAAACCTGCCTTCTGAGTTCCAAAATCTGAGTTCTGAGTTCTAACTTCTGAATTCTGAGTCCGGATCTCTGAATTCTGCGTTTTGATGTCTGAGGTCTGAATTGAGGGTTGCGAAATCTGATTCTGAATACGGATTCTTCGTTCTGCATGCTGAATTCTGAGTTCTGAGTTTCTAGTTCTCAACACTGAGTTCTGATTTTTGAGTTTTGAGTTCCGGGTTGGGAATTGTGGTTCTGAATACTGAGCTCTAATTTCTGAACTCTGCGTTCTGAATTTAGAATTCTGAGTTCTGCATTCAGATTCTGATTTCTGAGTGCTACATTCTAAATTCTGAATTGTAACATCTGAGTTCTGAGTACTACGTTCTAAGGGCTGAGTTCTGAATTGGAAATTCTGAGTTCTGCGTTCTGAGTTCTGAACACTAAGCTGTGAATTCTGAATTCAGAATTCGAGTTTGGGAATTCTGAGTTCTGTATTCTGATATCTGCATTCTGAGATTTGAGTTTGAAGCTGTACATTCTGAGTGCTCAATTTCGAATACTGAATTTGGAGTTCTAATTTCTGAGTTCTGAATTAAGAGTTCTGAGTTCTGAATTCTGACTTGTGATTTCTGAGTTCTGAATTCCGCATTGATTACTGAGTTCCGATTTCTGAGTCCTGAATTCTGAATTGTGATCACAGAGTTCTGAGTTCTGTCTTCTGAATCCTAAGTTCGAAATGATGAGCTTTGAGTTCTGAATTCTGCATTGAATACTGAGTTCTGAGTTCTGACTTCAGAATTCTGAGCACTGAGATCTG